>NC_133656.1:239042414-239235620 GCF_009905375.1 Apium graveolens
CTTACTACCGAAATTCTTCAATCCTTACGGATTCTTTCTCCATCCTTACATGAGCCAAAAAACTTCGCATCCTTGACGTAAAAACTCCTCGTCTCGATAGCCGTTAAAATTTCTTCTCTTATCTTTTTCCCTTTGATATCACTTCATCGCCATCCTTGGTTCTACTTCACCTTCTTACTTTTACACTCTATTTGCGCCTCGTGGTTTGACAACCAATCCGTTTCCTAATATAACATCAAATTCTCCTAACTAAAAGGGATTAAGTCAACAGAAAAGTGCCGACCTTCTATAACCACAACACAATCGGGACAAACTTTATCAATAATGACTTTCTCTTGATTGCTACCTCTATAATCAAGTTAGTTCCAGAGGGTACGCAACACAATTAAGTCTATCAAGAATACTTTCAGAAATAAAGATCTAGTTGCTCCAGAATCCATCAATACTTTTACTTCTACTGAGTTATAACAAGCATACCTGCCCCCAATCCACATCCTGCACAGCATCTTTCATTGTCCATATTGAAGGTTCTAGCTCTGAGTTGAGCTGTTGGTCTGGGAGGGCGGCAATCCAGCATCCTAAGAACATTGGCCTATTGAACATGCTCCTTGCAACTTCTCGCCATATGGCCTACCTTTCCACATTTAAAACAAGCTAAGTCAGGCTTCTTTGCTCCAGTTGGGCACTCTGATGAGTAATGCCCTTTCGGTTACATTTGAAACAGGTCACTCCAACTTGTTACACCTTCCGGGTGTCTCTTCCACAAACTTTGTACTCTTGATCTGAGGTCTACTATCCTTTCCCGTTGTCCTCCTTCTGAAAACGGTTCTTCTGGGCTCCGTTACCGGGTTTAAACTTCTGAAACTTTTGGTTCTGACCTCCACCATTTTACCAAACTTTCCTCTGAACTTTGAACTTCCTTTCTCTCTGTTCCGAGCTCTCAAACTTCCTTTTCCTACCTTCATTTTCTCTTTTGCAGCTTCACGCTCTCCTTCCACTATCATTGATTTCTGCACCAAGGCGGCATAATTCTTGATCTCCAACAACGCCACTTGACTTCTAATCCATGGCCTAAGTCTCTATTGGAACCTTTTGGCCTTCTTCACTTCCGTGTTCACATACTCTGGTACAATCTGACAGCTCTAAAAATTTCACTTCATATTCCGCTACCGATATATCTTCTTGCCTAAGTCCAAAACTTCTCTCCAACCGATCTTGCATATAACTTGGCAATACTTCTCCAGAAACATTTTAGTAAACTTCTCCCACGATAGTCCTTTACTTCAAGCAACCCTTCGAAGATTTCCACCAGAACTCGCTTCATCTTAAGGTAATAACTCGCATACTGATCTTTCTTCTCATCCTTAACTTCCGCTATCTTAAACCTTTCTCTATTTCTCTTAACCACGATGAGCTTTTATCAGTTTGGCAAACCTAAAACTTTGAGGGATGAATATTTGAAAGTGTTTGAAGTTTCCACTTTAGGGACTAGGGTTGTTGTAAAGCTGAGCAATCTGCTCATCATGGTGGTTTTCTGGATTCATTTCTGGGTCTTGGGTTTGGATTTCTTCTTCTTGGTGATCTGGTGAGTTTGGCCATTTTTTACAACCTGATTGAGCAATTATTTAGCAATATGTAGCATGGCATATAGATAACAACATTTTATTACGAAATCTCTTTTGCGGTTTTAAGCTTTACCCAATTTTGCACATGCAATCCTATAACTATATAATTTCTCATATCAGTGTTGTTTTCTCATGGCACAGGGTATGATTTTATGAAATTTTAAACACGATTATATGAAAACATGGTATTCAGAAAAGATTCCAGATGCACAATGGAAACAAGATATGTAATTGATTCATCAACCAAGGGTACTAAATAAAAGTCTGATTATCACAAGTTCTGGAAATAGGTCAATAATATAACAGGTTTAAACATAGGAAAAAACTGGAAAACATCCCCCTATCTACCCCTAACTTCTAACAACTACTACTACAAAGTTCCGAGATACAATACAACAAATGAAAAAGGGATCCCGCATCTGACCAGTACCCCAAAGCCTATCGGCGCAGAAAAACAACACTACGGGTCTCCACCAAAAGTCCCGCCTGACAACACTAACTCTAATCATCTAGAATTTCTCTCACACACACACCAAAATCCGGAGAATGATCTTATGCAGCCTCCAGGCCTCAGCATCACATCACTAGTGGATGGTCTTCCAATCTCCTCCGGGAAACCTGCTCCACCCATCTTAATCTAAACTCTCCACTCATCCTCCATAACTGAAACCTCTGCCTAACTCTCGAGCTAGCCTATCCACCAAAGCTCCCAACTCAGGAATACAGGATAAAAAGTCTCGATCCTGGGCTAACTTGCCATCAACACTGACAGGCACAATCTTAGGCATCTCAGACTCTGGCTCAGGGCTGGGGTCTCTGACTCTGGCCTCAAGGGTGATATCTGCATAGGGATCTCACTACTCTCAGATGGATTCTCTCTCCGGATCTGAACTAACTTACACAGGCTCCTCTGAAGAGGGGTTGAATGGGCCATGGGGTACCGGTCAAACTAACTGCTGAATCGGAATCACTACCACTACTGGGATCCTGAGAGAAAACACGAAACAGCATCAAGAAATAGCATTAGGGTTAATAAACTTCCACTAACTCACGCCCTATTCTAGTTGCCACTTTAGCTTTATCATTTTCCTTAGACTATACCTATAGTCTAACCCAACTCTATATGAGTCGAACTCTCTCGCGATATAGATATATACCCAAAATACCCTTTTTACTCCTAACTTGTCTCAGGACTAGATCCTGTAGCTCTGATACCAACTTGTGACGCCCTCAATCTCAGGGTTAGGAAATGACCCACATACCTTTAATCTATGAATTAATAACATAAACCCCCGATTAACTACTAACAAGATCAACAGATAAAGTTTGAGACAAGATTACAACTACCAACCATAAATATAATCAACCCAAAATAACCAAATTTACATAGTCGATCCCGACTTGGAATCGACCGATACCCATTGTATCTTAACAACCTTTCGGCTAAGCGCTTGCTCACTCAAACTGTACTACCTGCTATAGCAACCGGAAGCCCTCACACGGTAGGGACCACCAGGTACGCTCTTACGAGCATGCGCCTAAGCCTGGCCATCTTCTTGCTTACTTCCATGGTTAGATTAAACAAACGTATGAGTAAAACTCAGCAAGTAACTATAAAATGTTTACGATACAAATCCACAACATACCATTTCTGTTTTCAGGGCATTCTACTTTAACATTTCTAGGTGGCAGATTTCTTCTTTTGGGCTATGAAAGGTTACGAAGAAAGCTTTTGGGCTTTCAAGGAACAAGGCTCAGATAGGGTGAAAGCCGACATTCATCACAAATCATTAACGATGACAAATGATCTTTCAAATGGAAAGCGGTAACTTTTCATAATTGGGAATCAATTTATGATCAACAGAATCAAAATCAGGGTTCACAAGCTGTACTTCACATATCACAATCAACTCTTTTCAAACATATAAGCCTTTTTCATTTTCAAAGAATCAATTACGGAATAGGAAATTCAATTCCTTTTTAAAGAATTATGGAACCCTTTATTGGACTTATTTAACTTTCAATTCATAATACGTGATCAGCCCGTACCGACCTCCATCCGTCTTTAAGGTACCTATGCATGATTTCAGCCTTAAACTGGACTAGCCCCGCTAGCCTCTTAACATGACTGGACTAGTCCCACTAGTTTCTTACATCTCAATCCAATCCATGAGGAATTTGTTTGGAAACCTTGTGTGGAAAAAAAGGTTTTACTAATTCATTTTATCATTACCAAGAATATGAAATCATTTAGAATCTTTCAAGTCGAACTCATTCTTAAGTTCAAATTTCAAGAATTCAAGATAAGGAAATGAATCAAGGATAAGCAAAGTTCAATTATAGGGATCTTGTCAAATGAAACAATGTACTCAAGTTAGGGAATC
Organism: Apium graveolens; assembly: GCF_009905375.1. Classification (NCBI taxonomy): domain Eukaryota; kingdom Viridiplantae; phylum Streptophyta; class Magnoliopsida; order Apiales; family Apiaceae; genus Apium; species Apium graveolens. Next base: position 239,046,424 of record NC_133656.1, read on the forward strand.
AAAACCGTTTCAGGGATCAATAGGGTATAAGGGTAAACAAAGGTATTAAGGATCAGAACACAAGGGGGTTCGTAAAGGTTCTTATAGGGTTTACAACAGTTCATGGTATTACAAGTAATCAGGATAAGAAAAGGTTACCAAAGGGTTGAACAATAATCTTATCATAACAATTTCATAGAACAATGACAGGATATCTCAATATCAATAACAGGGACACATTACTATAAAAGTTCAATACTCTACATGGCATGAACAATATCCTCTTTATAACCAGTTACACAAGCAAGTAGAGTTACTTGCCTGAATTTGCTTTCCTGTTTCACAAATGTTGAACTACTGCCTACCTAGTATACTTTTCCCTTTCTTAGTCTGAATGCCTCAACGCTCCGAATCATACAATCCAAAAACCAAAACCTTAATTAGATTCCCACTTGACGTTCCCAGAACGCTTTAATATTTCCCTTAATCGCAATACCCTAAGAGTATTTATATACTCAATTATAATCACACAACATGTCTATACATAACTCATATACTTTAACCATATAGACTTCGATTCACGGATTACGATGCAAATACGACACACAACATTTAATCCTTGCATTTCCAACTCTATACTTGAGTTATCATATCATTTATGTACCCTTGTAACTAAATGACTTAATCCTTCCTTTTTAATACTTAATTCAAACCCAAAACAATCAAACAAATCACATATCTCTTAGAAATTACACATGCATTCACTTAGCATCAAATAAATCACTTTTATATCTATATTCCATTCGGCTATAACCACAAAACACAACCCAAGAATCAAACATTAACATGCAAGCACCAAAATTGCGTAAAAACTTGGGATCAAGTCACAACTCATTCTTTAAAATCATCTTTTAACCTAAACGCTTACATGCAAAACTTTATCTTGACATGCATCCAAGTTTTCATTTCGACTCTCACTAATAACTAATGCAATTAGCACATAAACTCACAAAATCAACTCATCTTCGTTTAACCATAAGACCCATTCGGGTTTTTCAAAAGAAACACACATGCATAGATAAATTTGACATGCAAAGTTCTAAATCACAATTTTAAACTTGTTTTAAGCCTTAACTTGGACATTCATTCATTTCCTTAAAAAAAATCAAACCTACTTACTCGATTATACTCAAATCTTACATGCAATCATCAATTCACTTCTTTAAACCAATAAACCATTCTAAATTCCCACTATTATTCTAAAACAATAATCCACAATCATTTTGTTCAACAAAAAGCAATTTAATAACTTCAAAAATCAAAAACCCATTCGGTTTTTAGGCAATCACCATATGCAAATACCAAACATTAAGTTTTATGAATATTAGAGCTCAGTAAGAACATCATCACTCACCACCGGTTCACTGGAGTTCATCACCGGGGTGGTGGCTTCACGGTGGTGCTCTCATTCGAGGGTTTCCAACCACAAAACCCCCGATTTTCCATCAAATCCTCAAAATAACTAACATACACAACTTAGATATCATTCATTTGTAAGGAATCATGCTTTACACAAATAACAACAATAAGAACAACAGAACGGAGAGGTTCTCGGTGAACACACACACATCGACACACACACACCAATACACCTACATACAATGTGTTCTTGCATCTTTAGAGTATAAGAACTTAAATCTTGATTCAAGATTCAATTTTAATGGAGGTTATGGAAGGAACCAAGAAGAGAGAGAGAGAAGAGAGAGAAGAGAGAGAGAGAGAGAGGAGAGAGAGAGATTATAGGAGAGAGAGAGAAGAGAGAGAGAGAGAGAGAGAGAGAGAGAGAGAGAGAGAGAGAGAGAGAGAGAGAGAGAGAGCCGAGTGAGATGAGAGAAACAGAGAGTGACACCCGGTGAGAAAACAGAAAAAGGGAGGGGAATGAGGTTATATATAGTGAGTAGCCAAGGGTATAAAGGTCTTTTACCCACTAGCTTCTAGGATTTTCCCTTTATTCTTTAATTCCACTTTCTAAAAATAATTTTGATAAATGAATAACCCTCTCGGAAAAGATGGGAAAGCAAAGAATTAAAAAATTTAAAACGTAGATCTTAAAATTAGCTTTCCAGCCATATTTTCAGAATAATTTTTGAGCGAACGGTTGATTAAATACGGATTTTACAAGATTGCGCTGAAAATAGCATTTTAACTCCATAAAATCATTTTAAAATGCGACGATCATGAAATAAATCCGTCTATCATTTTTAAAAAGGCTCTAGGACTATTTTGAAGATAAGAGAACAAATTTCACGCCTTGACCATTCTCGAATAATTTTATAGAAATATATAAAGGTTCAATAAACCTGATTTTAATTCAAATAAATCTCTTATATCCATTAAAATTAATAGATCACGTAATCATGCATACAGGCAAGCAAGCACATATATATCCACACATCACAACTCATATTTGACCATACATTTTCCCCTTTTTATTATTATTCTCCTTTTTCGCGTATCGGGTCACGTTCTGCCTGACGGCCCATCGCTCAGCGTTTCATTTACGCTTCACAATCGATTATCTTACCAATCGACACATTACTAGAACATAATCCTCACTTAAACATTCCATTTCACATATCAACACATATTTTGCTTTTAAATACTTTAATCCCTTTTTAAAACGGGGTTCGTTCTACCTGACGGCCTGACAACACAGCTTAACCCCTTAGCTGACTCTTTAAATTGGAACGTATCTATCTCCGCTTCCAGATACTATTATATAATAAAGACAATTAGCCATCACTTAGTCACATAATTTATAATCACACCACAGAAGTCTTACTTTATTCACTTATTTACGTCGCGAAATTCTCAGTCGTTACATCTTTCGACGGATAATCCTTTTGATTATTCGACGGATAACTTTCACCATCCGTCGAGTACACATCTGTTGAAAGTCCTTCAACCAAGTTGGAATCAAGCTTCTCTTTATTCTTTTTCCAGGCTGCATCACAAAAAGACTCTATACCTTGAACTTTAGAGATTTGAGCATGGACATCTCTAGATGATTTCCATGCCTTAATCACATCCAGTTCTCGTTCAAGTTGCTTTCTTAAAATCTCCTCTTTCTTTAAGGATTCTGTTAGTTCATCCTTAGCAACCTTGCATTCTAATTTCAATTTTTCAAACTCAATGAATCAAGTCTTTAGCACATTATTCCTCTCACTTAAAAACACATTGTTCCCCTTAATTTTACTGTTTTCTTTGGAGAGAGACTTAAGAGTACCACACAGGTGATATAGTTCAGTAGACATGTCATTTATTGCATCATTACACTCAGCTTTAGATAAATGTTGTAGGTTAGTTATGATTACCTGATTGCTTGATGAACTGGATCTCTGTTCCATCTGATTTGGCCATTAGGGCTAGGTTGATATAGCTTGTTTCTTCATCTTCATCCAATCCATCTGCAGCCCAGTCATTCTCCTGTGTGATGAAAGCCCTTTCCTTTTGTTTGAGCAGCTCAAAATATTTTTGCTTGTAATCAACAGGCTCAAACTTCTTTTTACCAGAATCAGGCTTTCTACATTCACTGGCAAAATGACATGCCAAGCCACATTTGAAACACTTAAATTTTGATTTATCAACCATGTTTCTGTTTGGCTTAGCTGCTCCAAAATTTTTCTTGAATTTGAGCTTGGAAAATCTCCTGGATAAGAATGCTAGATGCTCATCTATATCATCCATGTCATCTTGGCTTAACTGTTCTTCATTTTCAGCTACCAGCCCTCTACCCTTGCTCTCACAAACCTTTGAGTTTGATGCAGATTCCACAGCTTCAACATTCATCTCCTTTCTTTCTCTAGCCCAGCAACTAGTGCAATGGATCTTCTTTTCTTCCTTCCTTTCTCCATCCTTTCATCTTGCTCTATTTCAAGCTCATAGGTCTTTAGAATTCCATACAGTCTTTCTAAGGTGAATTCCTTGTAATCTTGAGAGTTTCTTAAAGAGACTGTCATGGGCTTCCATCCCCTTGGAAGATATCTAAGGAATTTAAGGTTTGAGTCTTTTGTTTGATAGACCCTTCCATGCAACTTGAGAGCATTCAGTAGTTTTTAAAATCTACTAAAAATATCAGTGAGTGATTCACTTTCTTCACAGTGAAAATGCTCATATTGCTGAATCAAGAGTTGCATCTTGTTCTCCCTGACTTGCTCAGTACCATCATAAATAATTTGAATTGTGTCCCAAACCTCTTTAGTTGTTTTACAGTTTATGATGTTGTCAAACATATCACCATCAACACCATTAAACAATATGTTCATGGCCTTCTTATCTTTCCTGACTTGTTCAATGTCTAGATCGGACCACTCATGCCTAGGCTTTGGAACTGATGGTTCATTACCTGTAGCAGCTCTCATAGGGACATGAGGACCTCTTTCAATGCAGTCCACATAAGCTTCATCTTGAGAGAGAAGATGTAGGTGCATCTTCACCTTCCAGTGGTGATAGTTTTCTTTGTCCATAAATGAAATTTTCACTCCAACATCCTTTTTGTTCATCTTGTTGATTGTTGTGATCTTTACACTCTTTGTACTTCAAGAGTTTGCTCTGATACCAATTGTTATTCCCAAACAATTCAACAAAAATTACAGAATGGGGGTTGAATGTAATTCTGGCTCCTTTTCAATTTTAAGATTGTTCTTACTTAATATATAACAGTGTTTGATTTTGCAAGAAGTTCGGAATGAAACTTAAATTGAAATAAAAACACAAAGTAATAAAACACAAAGCTTTAAAACTTTCTGGTGGATTTGAACTTATCCATCAGAGATATATATTAGTATGAGAACTCTGTGATGCTTGAATAGCACACAGTTGCTTACAAATGAACTTACAAACTTATAGAGAAATTCTTAACAGATACAGCTTTTTCTATCTCTCTGAAAATAATGCTCACACTTTTTTTGGTTCTACTTGCTATACTTGGTTTATATATTACCAAGTTACATGACAGTAAGACAAGATAATAAGACAAACTATATCTAGTCTAACTCCATGCTGTTTCACTACTCTATTCCAGCATCTTTGAATATCTTCATAATTGCATGAAAATAATAATGCTTCTTTGTTCTCTAAAACCTGTAATTAAGCTGCCGCATTCCATTTACAAACACCCGACACATGTGACTGTGTTGTCACTGTCAACTGCTCTTTTTGAATTATGATCATCCGTCGGGACTATGTTAATCATCCGTCGAGAGCCTTGTTGATTATCCATCAGTAGTCTTTGTAGATCATCCGTTAGAAGCTTTTCTATCACTTGACTCCATTTCACTTATACAGAATTATAAGACATCTCATATTTACAATTAGCCAACTTATTTTGTATATCAATCTAGTAGTCAACATGACTTAGAGAATCCTACAGAATCTACTAGACTAAAACATTGTTGTTTGCAGAAAATGTGCTGCAATACTTATTGTTACATAAGCTACACTCTCGATGGATGTTCAGTTGTCATCCGTCGGGACTATAAAGATCATCCGTCGGGACTATAATAAAACATCCGTCGAGAGCTACAAAAACACTAAGTTAAATCTACTTAGGTGTTTTATTTAACTTATCATCAATTTCACAACGTATTCCTAACTGGTTCGCATTAATCTTAACAAATACAGGTACTATTGTCTTTCATCCTTTATGATCACTTGACGCATCATAACTGAGCGAGAGAATCGGGGTTCGTGTAAGTCACATGTGTCCTTCAACAATCAATGGCAGTTTAGAGTTAGCATGAATGAATATGATTTTACTTGATGAACATGTAATAATTCAATAAATTTTGAACTCTCGACATTGTCATCAGTTCCATTATGTTTCGAACAATAAAATTACTTTGTTGATTTCATACACATTTCAAAATTATGATCTTCATGCTTTTGCACAAACACCAATTTGGAGATTATTTAAGAATGTTGTGGAAGAAGGAAGTCTATTAGACATGGTAGATTACACAACAGTAGAAGCTAGATGATCTCTAATGTCCGTTTCAACGGATGTAAAATTTTTATTTACAGACGAAACCATATTACATATCATCGTTGATCCAAGTGTAAATATTCTGTAACATAAGTTTGAACTGAAAAATATTGATGAATTAGGCGAGTATGTGTTCTCATATGCTCCCGAACAAGTTCCGACATTGGCACTAGGTAAGTAGTTATTGACATTAAATGGTTTCAATTCATATACCGTTTAATGTATCTGTTGTTTTATAATTTTATTGATGTTGTTGTTATTATTTCCGACATCAAGTAATGAGATGTATACACAAAGTGGGGTCTAAAAGAATATGTTCATTTTAATAATCATGATGAAAGATAATGATAATTATTGATCAATTTTTATATTTATGCGAGGATTTTTACATAATACGTTCGTGATTATTAAAATTTATGCATCTTGGTTGAATAATATAAACATGTAAGAGTTCTGTAAAAAGTTACAATTTAGGGTTCATTGATTTCTAATATAGAACCTCTCATCAATGGAAATATACCAACACCTGCTGTAATTATTTTTGCAAGTATCCATGTGAAACATTTGCGCCCTAAGATTCTTTATTTGTTTCACCTTAATAGATATGTGTTATATAAATATTTTTGTACATAGCTTAATATGTGGTAGTTTTCATTATCCAACATACTAACATGAATGGTTTTAGATATCGTAACTTTATCAGGAGGCCCGTGGCCTAGGATATATATAATCCTTTACATGATAAGGTTGCAAGTTTCAGGGATGGGTATTTTTCTATTTTAAATTTATAAAAATATAATTAGATAATTTTTAAAATATGTTTGTTTTGTTTCATTATACATTAAAATAAATGATGTAAATAAAGTAATATGTAAAATTTCAATAAAGTTAAATAATTTTACGAAAAGTGGAAGTTGATGAAGCCATGTTCTACAGCTCAATTAAGAATCTTTTTTTGAGGGAAAATGTTGATCATCATATCACAGTTTTAGTTCATCTAACAGGTAACTATTTCCCATCTTTGTTCAATTATATTTTCTTCAAAGCTATTTTTAGATGTCTTGAAAGAAGGAAGACTTTCCAGGAGATGATCGAATTGCTCAATAGAACTAATATAAGGTTGAAGCTGATAGAAATAATTAGGTTGTATGTGATATGTATGCTTACATTACAAACATAGACTATCTTCCACATGTATACAAGCTTTTCCCAAATGCACAAAATTTAGACCCAATATACCAGTTAGAGGGTCATTCTTATGGAGAAGAATTGTGGCTATCACTTTGCTCTAAGACCGTTGAGTCTGACTTTCACAATGAGGGTGAATTTATACCAAAATTTTGAAGACGACTCATATGTGGTACAGTGATTGTATGCATTGTGCTAAACAACTCATTCTCTATAAGATTCTCCTGAGTAATTTTAGAGATTAAGCATGTTAGATATAAATGTGCTTTTGCAGTTGTGGTTTTGAATTGAATGTGTTCGCGTGCACAATGCATGAACATGTTAATGAATTTTGGATTGTAACAACATGTTCAGATATTTCCAATGTTGATATTTATTTTGCTATAGATGTTGGTTTTTATAACAATCTCAAACCTATTGCTTTTAAATTGTTCTGTATTATTAGCTACAATATGACGCATCTCGGCTAACTGTATTCTTTGACAAATATTTATCAAAGTTCAAATAATATGCCCTTTTTTATTCATCAATATTGCCCAATATTTCAATGTTAATAACACCTTAATATGTCTTAGTAGTATCATTGTGTCCTAATGTGACATAAGTATCCTACTAGAATGAAGCAGGTCAACAATGCAATGTTTTTTCACTCTTCCTTAAATTTGAACTTCTCATGAATCCGATACATTGTCATGCCCATTATCTTTAACAACAGAATATACAAATATTTTCAATAAGTTCTTGCATTGCTCAAAGAATTCATCATTTGTAATCACCTGCAAACTAATATGTACTTGAAAATCCCAGTGTCATAGCAAAATCAATAGTTCAAGTATCCAAGAAAAAGATTAAAACAACATATTTGTTTACAATATACAGTGTGTTAAATTGTAAACATGTAAAGGTTCAACGATAGACTTTATAGCTACCATTTTTTAGTCTAATTTTTGTTTCCTTAGGCCTTATGTTCACAATAAAATGTCATCAGACAAATCAACTTTAATCCAACGCTTGCAGTCTGCAAGTGGAAGTTTGAGGCACCATATTAAGGACAAATTTTGGAGATATATTTAAGTTAAAATCTGAGGCTTCAAGTGTCATTCTGTTAAGCACTATTCCATGATTGTTAATTCTTCATATTGTACCTTCTTATTAGTCTACTGAATTAAACTATATTAGCCAATTATTGGGCCTCTACTAGAACACACACATGCTCTTCTACATATTTGGACATCTTAGGCATTGTCAAACATTTACAAAATGTCCACTGACCATTAAACTCTGCATATTAAAGAGAGTATATCAAATTGTTATGGCTCATTCAGATGCAACATTTTTGTGAGTACCTATACCTGTTGTTAGGAATATATTGTGAACTTGATGATAAATTGAACAAAATACCTTAGTAGATTTAACTAAGTATTTTTGTAGCTCTCGATGGATGTTCTACAATAGTCCCGACGGATGAACGTTATAGTCTCGACGGATGATCACTAAACATCCATCGAGAGTGTAGCTTATGTAATAATAAGTCTTGTAGCACATTCCTGCAAACAACAATGTATTAGTAGATGTTGTAGGATTCTTTAAGTCATGTTAACTACTTGATTGATATGCAGAATAGGTTGGCTCATTGTGAATATAAAATATCTTGTAATTCTGTATAAGTGAAATAGAGTCAAGTGACAGAAAGGCTCCCGACGGATGATCTACAAAGGCTCCCGACAGATAATCAACAAGGCTCCCGACGGATGATCAACATAGTCCCGACGGATGATCATAATTCAAAAGAGCAGTTGACAGTGACAACACAGTCACATACGTCGGGTGTTTACAAAAGGAATGTGGCATCCTAATTGCAGGATTTAGAGAACAAATAAGCATTACCATTTCCATGTAATTATGAAGATATTCAAAGATGTTGGATAGAGTAATGAAGTAGCATGAAATTAAACCAGAAGCAATTTTTGTTTTACTTATTTGTCTTTTTATCATGTAACTTGGTAGTAAATAAACCAAGTGTAACAAGTAGAACAAAACAACTAAATAAGCATTACTTTCAGAGAGATAGAAAAAGTTGTATCTATTAAGCATCTCTCTGTAATTCTGTAAGTTTTTGTTATTCCTAGTGAACTAACAATGAGATTTACAGAAGGGGGGTTGAATGTAAATCTCAAAACTTTTTCAAGTTTTGAGCAGTTTCAAGGGCTATGTGTTTAAGATAAACAAGTGTGTGAATTGCTTTAAGCTAATACAGACAGATATATATTCAAACACAAAAGTACAGAACACAACAGACCTTAAAAACTTTTCTGGTGGATTTGTTGTTCCACCAGAGATGGTATTTCAGAAAATCTGTGATTCAAGAAGTTGATCACAGCTGCGTCCTAGTACAAACTAGATAATTTTTCTCACAAGATTTTTCTAAACAGCTCTGGAAAAAAAATTCTCTTTCTAATTACTAGCTTCTGCTTGGTTTATATATCACCAAGTTTACAAGTGAAGAGAAAGATAAAAATACAATAAAAAATAAGTTCTCCACTTGTTTCTTTTCCATTTTTACTCCAGTGCATTGTTGACTATTGCCTCTTTGTACTAGAGTAGAACGGCTGCTTTTTCTGATGTTCCTGAAATAGGCTACCACATCTCAGTTGTCTCTGTCAACCCATGTGCCTCTGTTTGTAGGTACAACTACCACTTGTCAACTGCTATTTAACAGAACATCCGTTGAAGCCTTCATCCGTTGATGGCTTTATTCGTTGATGTGTTAGCAGTTGAAGCTCTATCCGTTGATGCACTCATCCGTTGAAGGATGTTATCCGTTGAAGCTTTAGAGACATCCGTTGAAGCTTTGTTTCTCATCCGTTGAAGGTCTTTAAGTTATCCGTTGATACCACTTCATTTATGCAAAATTACAAGGCATGAAATATTTACAATTGGCCTTCCTATTTGCATATCCTCTAGCAGTCAACATGACTTATAATTCCTCTCAACAGTTAAGAACTATATCTCAAATACAGATTCTGAAATGTGCTACAACACTAGACTTATTTCTAAGTAAAGCTACACCATCAACGGATAGCCAAAGTGGTCTTATCCGTTGAGGCTACAAACACTAGATTTCTACTTAAGTGTTTTGTTAATCATATCATCAAACTAATGCACATATATTCCTAACAATCTCCCCCTATTTATGTCTATAAGAATTGTAGGCATAAATTCAGGGTTAACTTGATGATAACAAAACACTTAACAAATATATGAACTGAAACTAAGTAGAAATTTTAAAAGTGCTGCAAAAGTGTATGTACTAGAAGGTAATTGAAGATTTACAGTGTTTTCAAGGGTGCTCCTCTAGCCTGAGCAAATCACCTTTTTCTTCTTTGTTCCCTGGTTTTCTTTCCTAGCCCTTTGTCATTTTCCTCAATTTGGAGTTGGAGTTGTCTGAAGAATTCAGCTTCATCTTCAACACTGATATCTAACTTAGATTGCATTTCCTTGAGAGTTTCATTTCTGGTAATCTTGAGTTGGTCTTCAAGTCTGAAAAATCTTCTGACTCCTTTTTCATCTCTGAATTCCATCAACCAATGAGGTGATTTGTGAATTGTAGTTCCCCTTTCTTGAATGAGTAAGGTTCTGGGCAAAGCATTGGGCTCCCTCCAAGTTTTCCTTATGTTGGCAATCTTGTTGAGAATTTCAGTCTTGGCAGTCCTGGTAAAGCCAGAATCCTTTTGTATGGCTGAAAAGACTCTGATCAAGGTAGAGTAGCCTTCATTCAGAATCCTGTAGAGAGGCCATGTTCTTTCCCCAGCTCCTTTGTATCTGAACACCAATCTTTCTGGTAGCTGTCTGTAGGCAGCTATTCCCCTTACATCCTCCAGCTCATCCAGATAAGTTTAATGTCTGAAATTTCTTTTATGTCACAGATGTGAACATAATCATCTTTAGAAATGGGTGGCTTAGGGTTAGGTTTATGTTTTTGAGTGAATTTCTTAGAGGTTAGGGGAGGTGTAGTTTTGGATTTTCTTTTCTGTTTCTCTGGTAGTGGAAGAGTGGTTAGAAAAGTAGGCAAATTGATGGTGTCCCAATCAATAGGTTCCTCTTTTGGGATGATTGGTTCACCATGGATGTTTATAGTGGGATCAGCAACAAAGGGTTCAGGTATGGAAGATAGTGGTTTAGATATTGATTTAGTTTCTTCAGTGTTGTCTTCACTCCTTCTATGTGCCTTGACCTTTCTTCTGTTTCCCTTCTGCCATTCCTCTTTTTCCTCTATACTTTCACCAAATATACTCCCAATAACCTCATCTAGGTTTGCAATCTTGTCTTCACCCCTGACTTCAATTCCTTTCTCTTCTTCAACTAGACTTGACTTTAGCTGTTGTTCATGCTTTGCTTGTGCTCTTTTGTCAGCCTTTAGCTGTTTGGCTTCTTCCTTCAACCTTTTGGTTTCTTCCTTCTTGGCTATTGAGAATTTGGGATGTCCTTGCATCACACATATGCTCTTCCCTCTCTGAAGATAATAGCCATGTTTCTCCTTACAACCTCATCCATGGTCTCTTTGAGATATACAATACTCCTACCTAAAAGCTTGTTCTCATCAGCTTTTGGAAGAGGAAAATCCACCTCTTTTAAAGGATTCTTTGTAGAGTCCTTATTGGATCTGTTGTTGGCTTGAGAATCATAGGTTGCAGATCTTTGAAAGAAGCTTCTTCATCCTTATGTCTCCCTACTGGCTTGAGTTCCATATTGATTGGTTCAACCTTTGTGCTATGTTTCACAGATATTGATTGATCTTGTGTTGAGCCAAACAACTGTTGCACCCTTTCATCAATTCTCCTCCTTTGCTCTTTCACTTGAATTTCAGCTGCTGCTAGCTGGATTAAATCAATTCCATCAGGCTTTCCTTTGATTTGAATGATTGGAGAAGTAGTGATGGCAGGAACTAGCACTTTAGATATTTGAATTTTTGTAGATGGCTCTCCTTCCCCTTCCCTTTTACTCTCCCCCTTTTTGTTATCATCAAGGAGAGGGGTCAAGCCCTGTGCCTTTGCCAGCTGCATAAGTAGACTTGTTTGAGATTGTTGGTTGTGAAGAATGGTGGCCACAGAATCTTCAATAACTTGAACTCTGTCTTCCAACTTGGCCAGCCTCTTTTCAGTATTTGATTCCTTTTTCAATCTCAACAATAAGTCCTGCATTGTACCATAGGGCATGACTGAATCCAATTTTTCAGAATTGTAGGTCTTCAAGTCAGCAATATCCTTCTTGAGTTCATCCACACTCAGATTCTGTCTTACTTGCTGCAACTTCATGAGATGCAGTGAGTCCAGGTGAGCTGTAAGGATTGCTTTGGTACCAGCATGGGAAGTCTTCTAAATGGCCTGTTGGATAGAACTGATTTGTTTGACTAAGGAGACATTGAATTGCCCTGGTGTAGAATCCTTTGTCAAGGCCCATTCAGGTAAATTTGGAATAGAACTAGGGCCTTCATCTCCCCCTAAGTTCATGCTTCCATCAGAAGAAACAGAGTCATCATCATCAGAATTTACTCCAAATTCCTCAGATGACTCACCAGCTGTAGAAGGCATCTTGTTAATAGCAGCTTTATCTCTTTGAAGAGATTCTGTTGTATGTACTAGATGTAGTGTATTTTCTGCCTCCTCATTGCCCTGAGCAGCCAACAATTGATAGGCTGGCACAGGATGAGTAAAAGTGTCAGCATCCAAGGAAATGTTATCAATTACAGCTTTGTAATGTTGCTGAAATTGTCTTCCCTTTTCAGCATCATCCACAATCATTGACTCACTAGCAATGGCTGGATCCACCCTTATACCTGCTGTACCTGCCTTTCTCTCATTTTCTCTATTTTCTTGCATCAGGGGCTCCCCCTGGCTCACACTCCTCACACCCTCACCTTCACCTACTAAGGTGGTACTCCTCTCACTTACTTTTGCCATGCTGGAAGAAATAGCATGCATATTTGAGCTCTCAATCTCTCCTTTTGCCTGGGAGCAACCCAGCCTCTCACTCAAATTATCACTCCCTTCCCTCAGTCCTAGAAGTGATTGTACAGTAATCATATCTTCTACACTTGGAATTGTTTCAGTTGAGTGTGTAGAGACTATCAACGGATATGGAGTAGCCGTTGAAGGTGAAACTGATAGTATCAACGGATAACTGCTGTTAAGCTTATCCGTTGAAGAACAACCACTTGTCAACGGATGAGTGATATCCGTTGAAGAAGGAAAAGAAGTAGAAATTGAAAGTGATATAACTGTTGAATCTGTGTGGATTCATTTGAGATTTGGTGACACAGATCCTTCAATTACATCTGAAAGAATTTGCGGGTGATCCAACAAATCATCTAAAAGATGATGATCACCTGTATTTGAGTGGGGCTCCTCCCTGAGTTGTAAAGAGGGAGAATCAGGAATTGATGGGAATAACATATCCACATCCAGAGATGGTGATGAAGTGTGTGGTGATTGATGTGTGTTTATTGTGAGAGAATGGGGCTGTGACTCCACATTTGGTGGAGCCACATCAAACTGAGTTTGAGAAGGCATAGATACAGATGGATGTATCTGTGCAGTGTGTGCACCCTGTGTAGAAGATTGGGTTCTAGCCCTCTTTCTTCTAATAAAAGCTTTTGTTGGTGAGTGTTTGGCTTCAGTGTCCCTCCCTCGTTTGTTCTGTGTTCCTGGTTGGGAACTATTTTCAATAGTTACATCCTTTTGGGAGGATGCAGCTAGGGATGTGCTAGAGACCTTTTCAACCACCACAGCTTTTTGAGAAACTGTGGCTTGGCTAGCTTGGGAAGCACTTATCTCTCCTTCCTTATCCTGGGGGTTTCTTTGATGTTCACCCCTCCCCTCACCACTCACACCCTGTTCACTCCCCTCAGGGTTAATGGTAGGTGTTACAACTGTTGTCTTTTGAGAAACAACAGAGGTGGTTTTCTTTGTTTTTGATTTTGAAAGTTTAGTTTTGGTGACCTGGGTAGAAATCTGTTGGGGCATTGTCACAGATTCCATGGCCACACTAGAAGATAAAGAAATAGAGGGGTTGGAAGAAGTAGGAGTTGTAGAAGCAATTACCTCACTTACCTGAGGTGCATTCATGATTGGTAAATATACCAATGGCACACTGCTGTTGAGATCCATTCTCAATAAATCTGCAAGAACTCTTTTCTCTTGTGCCCAGCACTTGAGTTTATTATTCTCATTGGTTATGACCAAACCTTCAGCAACATGGTTAGCCAATAACATAAAGAATCTAGCATAATAGATGTTATTAGGTCTATTAGCTTTGTTACCTAATCTAGTACCCAATTCTAGCATAACATAGTTGCTAAAATTAAAATACCTATCAGAAACAAGCATATAGAGCATATTAACAAGAGATGAAGTTATGGCATCAAAATTACTAATTTTTCCAGAAAAAACCTTGATAAAGGCATCTCCAAGAAAACTCCATTCTTTCCTAAGGCCTTTTCTTTTAATATTCCCTAAACTAGCAGAGTTAAGAGAATAACCTATGGAATCTAACATGCTTGATACATCATTATCAGTGTGTGGTGTCATGGCATTGTTCTCAGGTAATTTAAAACATGCTTGTAAATCATCACAGTTAACACAGTGATTTTTACCTTTGAGAGTGAAGGAGATAGTCATATCTATGGAGTTGAACTCAGCAGTTGTCCAGATCTCCTCGACTACTTCACAGTAAATCGTTGGGGCTTCCAGCATTGCATAGCTAAGTTTACAGTTTTTGATGAAGTCCATCATTTTGTGATAATCTGAGTGGGCTTCATTCTTTGCTACCAAGGCTATGAAATTGTTCTTCTCATAGATAAACCCAGATTGAGACATAATCTTTACTACTGGTGCCATTGTTGTGAGTAGAAATTGCAGAGAATAACTTGAAGGTTTTGCAGAGAGAAAATGGTAAAAGCTTCGAAATTTCAAGAAAGCGTAAAGTAGAAATGAAAAATCAGAAGGGCTTATATACTTTCTCAAATTAAAAAGCATAAATAAAAGATTAAACAATAATTATATGTAAGTGAATTTCAGCCGTTTAAGAATAAACTGTAAGTATTCTAAAAACTACCTTTAAAACAAATACATACAGCTGTATGTATGAGTATCAATGGTTAAGAAAATAGAATCAACGGCTGTGAAACACCTGAATCGACTGATGTGACATTTCAACGGATAAAGTAAACTGTCATCCGTTGAAAGGCACTTCAGTTTTATCCGTTGATGGATAAAAATTCCAGAAATGTATATGTCTTTCAACGGATAATGAACATCCGTTGACAGAACAATTTTGACTTTCAACAAATAGGAAATATCCGTTGATGGAATAATCTGTGTTAAAAGTTAAATTTGTTCTATCAACTAATACATTTCAGGCTTCAATTCAAATTGCAATATGGACATGAATTTTAAGAGTAATTAAGCATACCTAGCTCACTTACCAATCTTGTGAATGTTGATTCATCAAGTGGCTTGGTAAATATGTCTACAATTTGTTGTTCACTTGGAACAAAATGTAGTTCCACTGTACCATTCATGACATGCTCCCTAATGAAGTGGTACTTGATATCAATGTGCTTGGTCCTTGAGTGCTGCACAGGATTCTCTGTTATGGCTATGGCACTTGTGTTGTCACAAAAGATAGGAATTCTGTCAACATGAAGTCCATAATCAAGGAGTTGATTCCTCATCCATAACACTTGAGAGCAGCAATGTATTCAGCCTCAGCTGTAGAAGTAGAGACTGAATTTTGCTTTTTGCTAAACCATGATACAAGCTTGTTTCCCAGGAATTGGCATGAGCCTGTTGTACTTTTCCTGTCTATTTTGCAACCTGCATAGTCTGCATCTGAATAACCAATTAGATCAAAGCCAGATTCTCTAGGATACCAAATACCTAAATTTGGTGTACCCTTGAGATATCTGAAAATCCTCTTGATAACAATTAAGTGAGACTCCCTAGGATCAGCTTGAAATCTAGCACACAGACATGTAGCAAACGTTATATCTGGTCTGCTAGCAGTTAAATATAAAAGTGAACCAACCATGCCTCTGTAACTTGTAATGTCCACAGACCTTTCAGTCTTATTTAATTCAAGTTTGGTGGCAGTGGCCATGGGAGTTTTTGCAAATGAACATTCCATTAAGTCAAACTTCTTTAAAAGATCATGAATATATTTAGTTTGACTAATGAAAATTCCATCACTAACTTGTTTAACTTGTAAACCAAGAAAATAGGTTAGTTCTCCCATCAGGCTCATTTCATAATTACTTTGCATTAGCTTAGCAAACTTTTTGCAAAGTTTATTATCTTTAGAACCAAATATTATGTCATCTACATAAATTTGAACAAGTATACTAGAGCCATTAATATTCCTAAAGAAGAGAGTTTTATCAACAGTACCTCTAGTGAAGTGATTCTCCAAAAGGAATTTTGATAAGGTTTCATACCAGGCTCTAGGTGCTTGCTTCAGTCCATAGAGTGCTTTCAACAAATAATACACATAGTCTGGAAAATTTGGATCTTCAAATCCTGGAGGTTGACTTACATAGACTTCTTCCTCTAATTTCCCATTCAGAAATGCACTCTTGACATCCATTTGATAGACTTTGAAATTGGCATGGGCTGCATAGGCTAGAAAAATTCTGATGGCTTCAAGTCTTGC
The DNA here is from genome assembly GCF_009905375.1 of Apium graveolens. Lineage (NCBI taxonomy): Eukaryota > Viridiplantae > Streptophyta > Magnoliopsida > Apiales > Apiaceae > Apium > Apium graveolens. Next base: position 239,063,339 of record NC_133656.1, read on the forward strand.
AACAGGAGCATATGTCTCATCAAAATCTATTCCTTCTTGTTGAGAATAGCCTTTAGCAACCAATCTGGCTTTATTCCTTATGACAATGCCATTTTCATCCATCTTGTTTCTGAATACCCATTTTGTGTCAATAGGACTCTTGTTCTTTGGTTTGGGTACCAGCTTCCAAACTTTGTTTCTCTCAAATTGATTCAGCTCTTCCTGCATAGCTAATATCCAATCTGGATCCATTAAAGCTTCTTCCACTTTCTTAGGTTCCTCCTGAGATAGAAAACTACTATACAGACATTCATCTTGAGTAGCTCTTCTTGTTTGCACTTTAGATGATACATCACCAATGATCAGTTCAAAGGGATGATTCTTGGTCCATTTCCTTTGAGGTGGAAGATGTGCTCTAGATGAGGTGGCCTCAGTATTGTCATGATGTGAGACAGAGTGTTGATTAGTTGAAACTCCCCCTGAGTTGTTGGTCCTTTGCAGGGAACTTGGAGTTCTATCAACTGATGATGTAAATCGATTATCCGTTGATAAACTATGATCAACGGATGCTTCATTTTGTACTTCAACGGATGATGCACTATGTCTTTCAACGGATACTGCATTGCCTCTATCAACGGATGCAGAATTCTGACTTTCAACGGATGCAGTATTTTGTGCATTATCCAAGGGCATGTTTTGAATCCCTTTTGAAGTGTCATCTCCATCAGTCTCCTCTTCACTATCATCACAATATATCTCAATGTTGTCAAATTTGAGTCTCTCATGATGTCCCTCATCTGTTAGTCCATCAATCTTTTTATCATCAAACACAACATGCACAGATTCCATAACAATGTTGGTTCTTAGATTGTAGACCCTATAAGATTTTCCAGCTGAGTAACCAACAAATATCCCTTCATCAGCCTTTGCATCAAACTTCCCTTTATGGTCAGATTGATTTCTCAGTATAAAACATTTACATCCAAAGACATGAAGAAAGTTTAGAGTTGGTTTTCTTCCCTTGAACAACTGATAAGGAGTCATGCCTTTAGCTCGATTGATCAAAGAAATATTCTGAGTGAAACAGGCACAATTAACAGCTTCAGCCCAGAAATATGTTGGTAACTTTGATTCTTCAAGCATTGTTCTGGCGGCCTCAATTAAAGATCTGTTCTTTCTTTCAACTACCCCATTTTGCTGAGGTGTTCTTGGAGCTGAGAACTCATGCATGATTCCATTTTCTTCACAGAACAGCATCATTGATAAATTCTTGAACTCAGTTCCATTGTCACTCCTGATATTCCTAACCTTCAAGTCAGGATGATTATTGACTTGCCTGATGTGATTGATAATGATTTCACTTGCTTCATCCTTTGATCCAAGAAAATAGACCCATGAAAACTTTGAGAAATCATCTACAATCACTAAGCAATATCTTTTTCTTGCAATTGACAATACATTGACTGGTCCAAACAAATCCATATGTAGCAGCTGTAATGGTTCATCAATTGTTGTTTCAAGCTTCTTTTTTAATGATGCTTTCCTTTGTTTGCCTTTCTGACAAGCATCACACAAACCATCTTTGAGAATTCAACAAGAGGAATTCCTCTGACTAAGTCCTTTTTGACTAGATCATTCATTGTCTTGAAATTCAAATGGGATAGCTTCTTGTGCCATAGCCAACTCTCAACTGAACTTGCTTTGCTGAAGAGACAAGTAATAAATTCTGCATCTGTAGAGTTGAAGTCAGCTAAGTACACATTTCCTTTTCTAACTTCAGTTAGAACCACTTTGTTGTCTTTCTTGCTGGTGACAACACAGGCTTCAGAATTGAAGGAAACTGTATTCCCTCTATCACATAGTTGACTGATGCTCAGTAAGTTGTGCTTGAGACCATCAACTAATGCAACTTCATCAATGATGACATTCCTTGTTGAAATCAAGCCATATCCCATAGTAAACCCTTTGCTGTCATCTCCAAAGGTTATTCTAGGGCCAGCTCTCTCCTTAAACTCTGTGAGCAAGGTGAAATCTCCTGTCATGTGTCTTGAATAGCCACTGTCCAAGTACCATAGATTTCTTCTTTTTCCCTGCACACCACCAAATCAATCAAGTTGATTTTGGTACCCAAGTTTCCTTGGGTCCATTCTTGTTAGCCTTTCTCCTAGACTTCATTCCTCCTGCATCTTTAGACTTAGGTAACTTTGAGTCAACCTTGGTCTTAGATGTAGTTGGTTGAGGTGTAGGGTTAGTCACAGAATCATTTAACACATTTGGAATATGATAAGGCATGGATTGTGCAAACATGTTATTCCACATAGGCATATTGTATGGCATTTGAGGCATACTAAATGGAGCAAGATAAGGATTGTTAAAATATGGCATGTTTGCAAAATGTGCATAAGGATTCTGTTGAGACATAACAGGCATAGCATGCAGAGGTGATGCAGACATATTAGGCATGGAAGAGGGTACAGGCATGGGAATTTTCTTAATAGATTTGCAATTAGCAGATAGATGATTAACACTACTACAATGCGCACAGCTTTTTCTAGGAGCATACTTGTCAGGTGTGTAATTGTTATGTTTGTTAACCCCTACCTTCCCATTTCTATTGGATTTCCTTTTAGTTTCCTTTTTATCCTCAACCACTTTGAGCCTATTCTTTAACTGTTCTAAGGTCATGTGCCCTATATTCACCTTACTGACATCTTTGGATGTGCTTGCTTCTTCTTTGACAAAGTTCTTGGAAGTTGAACCAAACTTTTTGTTGAGTTTCTTTAGATTTCCACTTTTAGAAACATCTGCCTGTTTTAATTGAGGAACCTTCAACGGATGCTCCTTTTCTTCCTTCAACGGATAACTTTCATCATCCGTTGATTCCACATCCGTTGACAGCCCATCAATTAATTCCAGTTTCTTTTTGTTTTTATCCCAGGCAGTCTCACAGAATGATTCAATTCCTTGGACCTTGGCAAATTGAGCACTAACATCCCTAGATGTCTTCCAGGCTTTAATCACCTCTTGCTCTCTCTTTAATTGATTAGAAAGTATTTCTACTTTCTTAACAGATTCAGCTAGTTCATTTTCAACAGATATACAATGCAGCTTAGTTTTCTCTAGGTCAATCAACTTATCTTCTAACACAGCATTTCTATCACTTAAAAACAGATTGTTCTCTTTAATCCTACTATTTTCTTTAGCAAGAGATTTAAGAGACACACGCAAATGATACAATTCAGTAGACATATCATTAAAAGCATCATTGCACTCTTCTTTAGTAAGCTGTGTTACATCAGTAGTAATTACCTGGCTGCTTGATGAACTAGCTTCATTTTCCTCAAAATCAGCCATGAGAGCTAAGTTGACATATTCCACATCTTCATCCTCTTCTTCTCCATCAGCTGCCCAGTCTTTCTCTTGAGTAATGAAAGCCCTCACCTTTTGCTTGAGCAGATCAAAATATTTCTTTTTGTAATCTACTTGGTCAAATTTCTTCTTTTCAGAAGTTGGCTTTCTGCACTCACTTGCAAAGTGTCCACTTGTACCACAATTGTAACACTTGAACTTGGATTTGTCCACCATGTTCTTATGAGGTTTAGTGGCTCTAGTGTTTTTCCTAAATTTCATCTTTGCAAATCTCCTGGACAGAAATGCAAGATGCTCATCAATACTATCAGAGTCATCTTGACTGGAGTTGTCTTCATTCTCAGGAACTTGCTCTTTACCCTTGCTTGATTCCTGATTTCTTATACCATCTTTGGAGTTTGATGTAGATCTCACAGTTTCTTGTCTGCATTCTCTCTCATTTTCAGCTACCAATGCAACTGAACCTCCTTTCTTTCTCCCCTTCTCCAATACCTCATCCTGTTCCAGCTCTAGTTCATAAGTCTTCAAGATTCCATATAATCTTTCAAGAGTGAAGTCCTTATAATCTTGAGAGTTTCTCAAGAAGACAGTCATGGGTTTCCATTCCTTTGGCAAGGATCTTAAGAATTTAAGATTTGAATCCTTCACCTGGTACATTCTACCATACAACTTCAGTCCATTCAACAGCTTTTGGAATCTGTTGAATGTGTCATTTAAAGATTCATTTTCTTTAAAATGGAAATACTCATACTGTTGAATGAGAAGCTGCATTTTGTTCTCTTTTACTTGTTCTGTACCTTCACACAGTAGCTGAACTGTGTCCCAAACCTCTTTGGCAGTTGTGCAATTTATCACATTATCAAACATATCCTTGTCAAGACCATTAAACAAAATGTTCATAGCCTTCTTATCCTTGTGGACTTCTTCTGTGTCTTCCATAGTCCATTCTGCTCTCGGTTTTGGAATGGATTGACCAACAGCAATTGTGGCCGTAGCAACTATGGCTACTTTGTGGGGAATGTGAGGACCATTCTCAATGCAGTTTACATAACCTTCATCTTGGGAGAGTAGATGAATGTGCATTTTCACCATCCAGTGGTGATAACTGTCTTTGTCAAGAACTGGGATTTTTACTCCAATATCCTTCTTACTCATCTTTGTTAGTTTCCAAGATCTTTAAACTCTTTGTTTGTCAAGAGCTTGCTCTGATACCAATTGTTATTCCTAGTGGACTAACAATGAGATTTACAGAAGGGGGGGTTGAATGTAAATCTCAAAACTTTTTCAAGTTTTGAGCAGTTTGAAAGGCTATGTGTTCAAGATAAACAAGTGTGTGAATTGCTTTAAGCTAATACAGACAGATATATATTCAAACACTAATGTAAAGAACACAACAGACCTTAAAAACTTTTCTGGTGGATTGTTGTTCCACCAGAGATGGTATTTCAGAAAATCTGTGATTCAAGAAGTTGATCACAGCTGCGTCCTAGTACAAACTAGATAATTTTTCTCTCAGGATTTTTCTAAACAGCTCTGAAAAAATTCTTATCTAATTACTAGCTGCTACTTGGTTTATATATCACCAAGTTTACAAGTGAAGACAAGGATAAAAATACAATAATAAAATAAGTTCTCCACTTGTTTTTACTCCAGTTCACTCCAATACATTGTTGACTATTGCCTCTTTATACTAGAGTAGAACGGCTGCTTTTTCTGATGTTCCTGAAATTAGGCTGCCACATCTCAGTTGTCTCTGTTAACCCATGTGCATTTGTCTGCAGTTACAACTACCACTTATCAACTGCTATTTAACAGATCATCCGTTGAAGCCTTCATCCGTTGATGGATTTATCCGTTGATGTGTTAGCAGTTGAAGCTCTATCCGTTGATGCACTCATCCGTTGAAGGATGTTATCCGTTGAAGCTTTAGAGACATCCGTTGAAGCTTTGTTTCTCATCCGTTGAAGGTCTTTAAGTTATCCGTTGACACCACTTCATTTATACAAATTAACAAGGCATGAAATATTTACAATTGGCCTTCCTATCTGCATATCCTCTAGTAGTCAACATGACTTATAATTTCCCTCAACTTCTAAGAATAATATCTCAAATTCAGAGACTGAAATATGCTACAACACTAGACTTATTTCTAAGTAAAGCTACACCATCAACGGATAGCCAAAGTGGTCTTATCCGTTGAGGCTACAAACACTAGATTTCTACTTAAGTGTTTTGTTAAACATATCATCAAACTAATGCACATATATTCCTAACACACACATAACAACATAGCAGACCCACTCACAAAGCTACTTTATGAAAGTCACTTTGATCGTCATAAAGACAAGATGTGTATTAGATACCAGAGTGATTGGCTTTAGTACAAGTGGGAGATTGAAAGGAATATGTCCTAAGTCCAATCATGTATTAGGATTTAGGAATAACTTTTTTATGTAATCTGTTTTGATTTCATTGATATTAATAAAAGACTTGTTTTATTTTTATTACGGGCTCTATCTATTTAAGTGTTTAAATAAGATATACCATAGTTTAGAGTAAAGCTTTTTATGGATTATAATGAGATCATAATAGTGAGACCTAAAAGATGATAACTCTAAACTTAAATAGTTCCTGATCATAAGATTACTAACTGGTAATTAATAATCCGCAGAGATCGGTACATACTATGCTTGCTTCATTATGAAGGATGTCTGTTCTCATAGACATTTGTGTGGTGACACTATAGCTAGTATGTATGTGCTTATTATAGAATAAGTTCACTGAACATGACTCGCACAGCTGAACAACTGATGGAGTTCACTCACGTGTCAACAGTTGTTCACATAGTGATAGTTGTACAAGTATCCTTAGACTTGAGGTCATCATAGTCATCTTGTGTACACTGAACTATGCTTTGGTTTAGTTCTTAGTCTCCAGGGACAATTATTAGGGCTCTACTGGGTATAGGAATTTGTACACGAAGATAGTGTATGATCAATATAGGATCTACCCCTTCCAGTGAAGGAAGCGAATGTTCAAGGCTGATCCACTTATGCTAGTTCAGGAATCTTTGGCCAGAGTGAATGAAATTAGAAAGGAGTTTCTAATTTGCATAGAACTACGCATAGTAAATGGTAAGCAGGTGATTAAATTAGATAGGCTTGACACGAGATCCATGCCTTGTATTTAATCGGGACATTGTAGGGTAGAAGGAGTTTATTGTACGGTAACTATTCACTGAATAGGTTCTTGATATTCTAAGCAGTGAATTCATATTATCCGGATAGTCGCGATATGCTGAGAAGTATCCCTCACGATGTAGAATAAATGTGATTAATTAATTAATCATATTTAATAAATTAGAGAATTTATATAAATAATGATAAAATAGTTTTATTATTATTTATTTCTACTACCGGCTTAATATTGAACCTACAGGGTCACACCATAAAAAGAGAATGATTTAATGGTGGAGGAATTAATTAATAATGGCTAATAATTATTTATTTGTGAAATAAATAATTAATTGGCAAATTTAATAATTGATTAAATGAGATTTAATTGATTATAAATTAATTAAGAAAAGTTCTTAATATTATTAATTAAGGATTTAATTTTTGGAAATTAAATCAAGAGAGAGAATTATTTCTAAAGTGTTTAGAAAAAGGATTAATAATTAAAAGGTGTTTTAATTATTAATGAGAATAATAAATGGGATAATAATAATAATATTTATGGAAAAATTTCAGCTGAAAATTTTGCCTATAAATATACTATTATAGACCCTATTTTTATTCTAACATTGGAACCCCAAAACCCAAAAAGTTTGAAAAACCCAATTCTCTCCACCTCCTTCCTCCTCCTTAACATCGTTTTCTTGGTGGATACCGATGGAGTGCTTCACACTTGAGGAGCAACTGCTAAGGATCTCTGATCGTTGTCTCCGAATTATTTTAAAGGTTAGATTCGATCTCTCGAATTTTTATTCATGATCTGTATGCTTTTATGTGGATTTTATGTGTGTAAAAGTGTTTTGCCATGCCCCCGCTGCGATTAAAATCTAACATATCTCTCCTCTGCTCTCTCTCTTCAATAGTTCTCTCTCTTCAATCGTTCTCGTCTCTCTCGATCGATCTCATCTGTTTTCCGATTGAATATTAAATATTGACCTCATTTATTCATCTATGTTGATACTTCTCTCTGATTGATTGTTCTATCTTAGTGTTTTCAGGTTATCGTTAAACTTTGTTACTTGATTAGTACTCAGAGATGATTATAGCTGATTTGAATAAAATTAGAGACAGTCAAGGTAAATAATCTCATTTTCAGCTTAAATTAGCTCTTGATATTATGTTTTATTTGTTCATTTGTTGATCTTTATCCTGATGAACTTTTTATATAGTATTAATGTTGTAGATTTGTTTTTTGTTTTGTTTTTCATTCGATTTATGTGTTTGAGTAGATTTTTGTATATGAATTTGTGAAATTTATATATTTTTATAGAGTGTTCAAATTTTTCGTTTGTTTGTGTTTATTTCAGTGATCGTCTTTTTAAATATTAGTGGTTTTATTTGATATTGTAATGTTACTTGTCTTTTATTTGCATATTTTAATAATATTTTTATTATTAGTTAGTGAAAATTATTAAAAAATACATTCTTTATATCTTACATTGTTTGTCTTTTATAAATATGTTTGTTTTTAGGTTCTACTTGTGGTGATTCGTCTCGGATTAGCAGTGATATTGGTACTGAAGTTGTTAATGAAGTGACTTCAATTGAAAGTGAAAGTAATGTAAGCATAACTCCCGATGGTAGTTTGAATTACATACCTTGTTCTGTTGGTGATACTAGTATACCCTTTACCAATCAGATTTTTGATTCTCTAGATAAAGGTTACAAGTTTTACAAGAATTATGGTCGATTAGGTGGTTTTACTGTACGTAAGACAACTGAGAAGACAGATGATGATGGACGTGTTCTGCTGAAGCATTTTGTTTGTAGTTGTGAAGGTTTTAACGATCTTAAGAATGATGCAAATCCAGCAGTTAAGAAAAGGAGGACAGTTTCTAGGAGATGTAGATGCAAAGCGAAGATGATTTTGAAGTATATGTTTCCTGATAAGTATATTGTTAAGACTTTTGTTGAGCTACATAGTCATCCGTTAGCTGATAAAAATGATCGTCAGTTTTTTAGGGTTAACAGGGAGATGGATATTAGTTTAAGAAATCTTTGTTATAATGGTGCAAAAGTTAATATTGGTTCCAGCAAGATGTTTAACTTTGCTAAAGAAATGTATGGCGGATATGCAAATGTAGGTGCGAACTTGCGAGATTTTTGAAATTTCAGTAGGCATCTGAAATTATTCATTGGAGATAATGATGCGCAAATGATTATTGATAAATTCAAACGTATTTAGCAGAATTCTGAAGGCTTCTATTTTGCTTTTGATGTTGATTCTTCTAGTCACCTAAACAAGTTGTTTTGGTCTGATGTTATTGGTCGGAGGAACTTTTAGTTGTATGGCGATGCAGTGTCATTTGATGCAACCTTTGATACCAATAGATAATTTTACTATTTTAACATTTGTAGTATTTTATGCAATGATTGATAATGTTTACTATTCAACTTCCAAGTGTTTAAGATTCTTGATGTTTTATTTAGTGCTTAATATACTGATGATTTTGTAGATTATTTTTTTGCACGTCTATTTTTTGTAGATTCAAGTTTTTAATACTCTGATTTTTATTGTATTATTTGTTGTGATATTTTTTTAAAAAACTGGTATAATATGATTTTTGCGCCTTTCACTGGTGTGGATAAGCATTATAGATGTGTGACTTTTGCGGCTTGTCTTTTATCACATGAGAGTATTGTTGATTATAGTTGGGCTTTTGATCATTTAGTGAAGGCAATGGGACGAAATCCGGTTGTCATTGTTACAGATCAATGTCCTGCTATGAAAGTAGCTGTTCGTGATGTTTTTTCTGAAGTGAATGGTTTAGTTGCTACTAAACACCGTTTATGCATGTGGCATATTATGGAAAAATTTCCAGTAAAGGTATGATTTTCATTTTTTTTAACAGCCTAGTATTAATACATTATATTATGTACTTATTTTATTTTTTATGTAACCTTTACAGCTTGGTAATCGATTATGCAAAGAAACGGTTTTTATGGAAAAGATGAAAATGTACATATGGTCACCTGTTATAGAAATTGAGGAGTTTGAGAGGGGATGGGAAACAGTTCTCAAGGAATTTAACTTAGAAAGCAATAAGTGGCTGGAAGATTTGTATGCCTTAAGGGCATCATGAATTCCAGTTTTTTTTAGAAATGAAGCAATATTTGGGTTAATGAGGACTACATCGAGATCTGAAAGTGAAAATTCTTTTTTTGCTCAATTTCACCAACAAGGAGATACATTATCTGAGTTTTGGTTACGATTTTGAGAGTGCTATGGATAGACAAAGAAATTAGGCTGCTAGATTGGATGAGGAGTCAAAGTCAAGTGTGCCTACTACATTTTCCACATGGTTTATTGAAGATGATGTTGCTCGTTTATTCACACGTACTGTTTTTTACCAAGTTCAGGAGGAAATTTTTGCATCTTGTGTGGATATGCAAATTAAGCGTATGAGCAATGAAGTTGATGGTGTTACTTGTTTTGATATCAAGGATGTGAAAGTCAATGACACACTTTTTAAGGTAATATTTTTAAATATTATTATTTTTATCCCCCCTGCCTACTATTCAAAATAATTTTGCAATCACTTTTGATATATTATTCAAATGATCAATTCCATATTTTTTTCATATTATGTAATTGTAAAGAATACAATTGTATGTCTTTTATGAATTTTTACTTCAGTTGTATTGCTTTCTGATTTATTAAGTAGTTATTTGTTTTTTTACATGTATTATTTTAGTGATTGGTAGATGATATTTTTGTGATTTGTCCTAAATATATTTGTGATTTTTATTTTGTATTTTTGTAATTTTTCCCCCAGGTCTCTATGAGTATGAACCATGTTGTGTGTTCTTGCAAGAAATTTGTTATGTGTGGTATTGTATGCAAACATTCATTTTGTGGGTTAAAACAAATTGGAGTAACAAAGTTTTCTAAAAGTCTTGTTCTTAATCATTGGATGATAAATGCTGGGAGTGGAACTTCATCAAATTTAGATTTGGTAACCAATGCTTGTTTTAAGTTGGAGCATGTATCTTTGAAACTGACAAATATCTAGTTTGATTTTCGTCAAGCTGTTGACAAGGCTGGAGTTAATATAGACAAGTTGGGTCATGTACACTCAACTATAAAGCAATTGAATACTGATCTTGATGATCAAGATGAATCTGCTGTTACTTTTACCAAAAAAGATCACGTGGCTGCTATGGTTGGGCAGCAACCTTCAGAAGAAGTTACTATTCTTGCCCCTAATATTTGCAAGAATAAAGGCAATTATTTTAAGAGGCTGATGAGTGATAGAGAAAAAATAGTGATCAAATCGAAAAAACGGATTCAGAAGTGCGCACTATGTCAGACAACTACTCATGATGCCAGAATATGTGAAAAAAGGAAGAATGCGAAGGCCAAATAAAAAGTGAAAAAAGTAAAGAATGTGAAAGTAGTAGTTGTTGATGGAGAGAAAGCTGGATGACTGTTTTTGATGATATTACTTTTTAATTTTCATTTATTTCTTAAATTGTTGGTAATTTTACTGTTTGGATATTATGGTACATTTCAAGTGAGTAGTTCGCCGATATTGTTTATTATAATTGTTTTTTTATACTGATTGCCGTCTCTAAATTTCGAAGTTGCTATTACTATTTTTCTGGTTAATTTTGAATATTGATTGTTATTTTAATATGATTTTTATGAGAAATTGACCAAAATGTCACTATTTCAGTAAAAAAAATGACCAAAATGTCACTTTTCAAAATTATGATCTAAAATGTCACTTTTTAACTGGGTATCGTGTAGAATTTTGAAAATAAGGCAAAACGATATACAAAATACCATTTTGCTATTGTTTTTAACATTCCAAGGTTACAAACGTTAGATGAACTAACGTTTTGTGTGTATGTCTTTTTTCTTATATTTTTTTACTTTTAAGTTTTGGGTTTTTTTGTCTTTCTTCTTATTTTTAAATTTCTTTTGATGTATTGTTTAGGGATCCGAAAACATCAGTTAATATTACGTTTTCGATAATTCTTTTTATTTAATATTTTTAAAATTTAAGATTATAACATAATTTAACAATTTTTAACATTTAGGGTTCACTAATCCCCTTTTGGGTTTAGAAATATTAAAAAAGAAATTAATAAATATTACACCGGGCCTAGAGGCCCTAAACCCTAGAGGATAAACCCTAATTTAAGTTAGGGTTTAGGGCCATTAGGGTCTAAATCCTAGAAACCGAAAATGTAAAATTTAAAATAAATAATTTATTTTTTTATAAAAATGTTAATTTTTGATTTATATCAAGAGTAACAAGTGATACTTATATTATCTTTAGTGATATATTATTTGAATGCTAGTGATTTACAGGCAGTATGTTAATGATTATTGTAGTTTATTGGTCTATACTTGAAAATTTACTTGTATTTTTTGTAAACAAAATCAGGTTTCTGTGACTAACAATCATAATGTATGTTATTGCAAGAAGTTTATTATGTTTTGGACTAATCTAACATTATAAACATTACAATTACAAAAATCTTTAAAGACTGATATTGTAATTTTCAGAGCTTCTTTATGTTGGATTTTAAACGCAGCGGGGCATGGCAAAACACTTTCACACATATAAAATCCAAATAAAAGCATATAAATCGTGAATAAAAATTCGAGGGATCGAATCTAACCTTTTAAAATAATTCGGAGACAACGATCAGAGATCCTTAGCAGTTGCTCCTCAAGTGTGAAGCACTCCACCGGTATCCACCAAGAAAACGATGTTAAGGAGGAGGAAGGAGGTGGAGAGAATTGGGTTTTCCAAACTTTTTGGGTTTTCGGGTTCGATGTGGGTTAGAATAAAATAGGGTCTATAATCGTGTATTTATAAGGAAAATTTTCAGCTGAAATTTTCCCATAAATAATATTATTATTATCCCATTTATTATTCTCATTAATAATTAAAACACCTTTTAATTATTAATCCTTTTTCTAAATACTGTAGAAATAATTCTCTCTCTTGATTTAATTTCCAAAAATTAAATTCTTAATTAATAATATTAAGAACTTTTCTTAATTAATTTATAATCAATTAAATCTCATTTAATCAATTATTAAATTTGCCAATTAATTATTATTTCATAAATAAATAATTATTAGCCATTATTAATTAATTATTCCACCATTAAATCATTCTCTTTTTATGGTGTGACCCTGTAGGTTCAATATTAAGCCGGTAGTAGAAATAAATAATAATAAAACTATTTTATCATTATTTATATAAATTCTCTAATTTATTAAATATGATTAATTAATTAATCACATTTATTCTACATCGTGAGTGATGCTTCTCAACATATCGCGACTATCCGGATAATATGAATTCACTGCTTAGAATACCAAGAACCTGTCAGTGAATAGTTACCGTACCATAAACTCCTTCTACCCTACAATGTCCCGATTAAATACAAGGCATGGATCTTGTGTCAAGCCTATCTAATTCAATCACTTGCTTACCATTTACTATGCGTAGTTCTATGCAAATTAGAAACTCCTTTCGAATTTCATTCACTCTGGCCAGAGATTCCTGAACTAGCATAAGTGGATCATCCTTGAACATTCGCTTCCTTCACTGGAAGGGGTAGATCCTTTATTGATCATACACTATCTTCGTGTACAAATTCCTATACCCAGAAGAGCCCTAATAATTGTCCCTGGAGACTAAGAACTAAACCAAAGCAAGTTCAGTGTACACAAGATGACTATGAAGACCTCAAGTCTAAGGATACTTGTACAACTATCACTAGGTGAACAACTGCTGACACGTGAGTGAACTCCATCAGTTGTTCAGCTGTGCGAGTCATGTTTAGTGAACTTATTCCATAATAAGCACCTACATACTAGCTATAGTGTCACCACACAAATGTCTATGAGAACAGACATCCTTCATAATGAAGCAAGCATAGTATGTACCGATCTTTGCGGATTATTAATTATCAGTTAGTAATCCTACGACCATGAACTATTTAAGTTTAGAGTTATCATCTTTTTAGGTCTCACTATTATGATCTCATCATAATCCATAAAAAGCTTTACTCTAAACTATGGTATATCTTACTTAAACACTTAAATAGATAGAGCCCGTAATAAAAATAAAACAAGTCTTTTATTAAAATCAATGAAATCAAAACAGATTACATAAAGAGTTATTCCTAAATCCTAATACATGATTGGACTTAGGACATATTCCTTTCAATCTCCCACTTGTACTAAAGCCAATCACTCTGGTATCTAATACCCATCTTGTCTTTATGACGATCAAAGTGACTTTCATAAAGTAGCTTTGTGAGTGGGTCTGCTATATTGTTATGTGTGTCAACTCTAATTCAATACAATACAAGAAATGTTACCGCGCTCCCACTAACCCTTTTGTAGACGCATGGTTCATCTGCGTTTTTGATAAAATCAAACTCTTTGATTGTCTCATCAAAACGGATATTCCATCTACGAGAAGCTTGCTTTAAACCACATATGGTTCGCAGCAGCTTACACACTAGGTTTTCATTTCCTTTGGAAAGAAAACCATCTGGCCATCTGCCAGATTTCATAGTCGTAGTAAGCAGCATTCGCAAGCAAAATCCGAATTGATTTTAACAGGGCTACAGGTAAAAAGTTTCATCAAAGTCAATCCATTGCCTTTGTTTGAATCCTTTTGCCACAAGCCTGGCCTTATAGGTCTCCACCTGGCCATCTGCTATAATCTATCTTTTGTATACCTTATACATAGATTCCATTCTGGATTTCATGGCACTATGCCATTTCTCTGAGTCAACACTACTCATAGCCTCATTATAGGTTACAGGGTCGTCATCATCAATGATCGACAACTCATTGTCATTCTCAATGGCAAGGCCATATTACCTCTCAGGTTGGCGAGACACTCTCCCTGATCTATGAATGGGCTGTTCCACAAAAGGTTGTTCAGTCAGAACAGGTGTTTCCACTCGATCTGTAGTAGTTTGTGCTTCTTGAACTTCATCAAGTTCAATTTTGCTCCCACTGTTTCTTTCAAGGATAAACTCCTTTTCCAAGAAGGTAGCATGTCTGGAGACAAACACCCGATGATCGGTGTAAAAGTAATACCCTAAAATCTCTTTAGGATATCTCACAAAACTACATTTTACGGATCGATATTCCAGCTTATCTGGGTCAACTTACTTGACATAAGCTGGACATCCCCAAATCTTAACGTGTTTAAGACTCAGTTTCCTTTCTTTCCATATCTCATACGGAGTTTGAGGAACAGATTTGGAAAGCACCTTATTCAGTAAATATGCTGAGGTTTCCAATGCATAACCCCATAGTAATACTGGAAGATTTGCATAGCTCATCATGGACCGAACTATGTCTAACAAAGTTCGTTTTCTCCTTTCAGATACCAATCTGGAGGAGTCCACTGGGAGACTATACCATTTACTTTGAGATAATCTAGAAACACTCCATTAAAGTATTCACCACCTCGATCTGATCGAAGAGTTATAATACTATGTTTGGTTGTTTCTCCACTTCATACTTATATTCTTTGAACTTGTCAAAGGCCTCAGACTTGTGTTTCATCAAACACATGTCTGAATCTAGATCTATCATCTATGAAAGTAATGAAGTATGAAAATCCACCAATGGCTTGCTTAGACATTGGTCCACATACATCTGTGTGTACCATTCCTAGCAAATCTTCAGTCCTCTCTCCATGTCTACTAAATGGAGACTGCAGAGCCACAATGAAGTGAAATTTTCATCATCCCTTTTCTTTTATTAGTTTGTTCAATCTGAAGTAAATTATGTCACATATATACAGACCATTATTTAAAGTACCACGTCCATAAAGAATATTATCTCTAAGAATAGAACATTCATTATTCTCAATAATAAATGAAAATCCAGCCAAGTCTAACATGGGAATAATATTCCTCACAATCGAGGGAACAAAATAACACTTATTTAAAACAATAGTCTTGCCCGTAGGCATATGTAAATGAAATGATTCTACATCTTCAGCAGCAACTATTGCTTCATTTCCATCAGTAGAATCACCTCCTCTTCCTCAAGAGTCCTACTTCTCCTTGGTCCCTGCAACAAATTGCAGATATGAGAACCACAGGCGGTATCTAATACCCAAGTAGAAATTTGATTTAATGACATATTCACTTCCATCATGAACATACCTGAATCAGAAGCGGTAGTCTCACTACCCTTCTTCTTCTTCAATTCTGCAAGGTAAACCTTGCAGTTCCTCTTCCAGTGCCCCACCTTGTTACAGTGAAAGCAAACAACTTTGCTCTTGGGGTCTTCAGCTTTTGGTGGAACCGGCTTTTCTTCACCTACTTTCTTCTTCTTGGAAGGGTTCCTCTTCCTTTTCTTAGGATTGGAACCTTCACCAATTAGAAGAACAGAACTCTTCTTAGGGGGGAAATTCGATTCCGCAGTCTTCAACATGTTGTGGAGTTCAGGCAGGCTGACATCCAACTTATTCATGTGAAAGTTCACAACAAACTGCGAGAACGAACTCGGAAGCGATTGCAAGACCAAGTCTTGGCTCAGCTCCCCATCCATGACAAAACCAAGTTGTCCAAGACGTTCAATCAAATTGATCATCTTAAGTACATGGTCATTCACAGATGATCCCTCAGACATCCTACAACCGAACAGCTCCTTCGATATCTCATATCGAGCTGTCTTCCCCGCCACATCATTACAACTCTTGTAGATGCATGAGGATAGTGTGAGCATCCATATGCTCATGTTGCTTCTGTAGCTCAATGTTCATGGAAGCTAGCATGATGCATTGAGCAACATTTGCATCATCTACCCATTTACGATACACAACAAGTTCATCATTATGTGCATCAATAGCAGGTTCAGTAGGCTTAGGTGAGTCAATCACGTATTCCAGCTTCTCAATCCTGAGAACAATTCTCAAGTTTCGAAGCCAGTCAGCATAATTAGGACCAGTCAATTTGTGAGCATCCAGTATGCTCCTGAGTGATAGTGCAGAAGACATAACGTACAAAGTAAATCTGTAAATGATAAACACATAACAACACTTAGCAAATATTCGATTTCATTTTAAAACACTATATTAATCGGGTCTTTATTCATAAGTGGCTCCCACTAGTTTATCTAATTTATTCAACCCCCTACGTGAAAAATTAAGCATTCATAATGCTAGTGGGAATAGGGATCCTACATTCCATTACACAACCCTGGCTGTGGCACGAAACGCCATGTAATGTTCAATAGGCAGACAACTCTTGTCAATTACATCTAATGTTATTCCCTAATCAAACTTTAGCCTCTTGAATAATTGAGTCACGGCTGTGGCACGACAAACTCAATATTCTAAGTCAAGTCTAACCCAATATTCCGTACAATTGAATTAGTCCCCAAAGGCCCACGGCTGTGGCACGTAACGACCTTTAAATTCTTATTCAATGTACACATCTCTATGTAATAGACAAGTATTTCTTATTTCGAAATCAAAGCCCTCGGCTGTGGCACGAAACGACAATGATTCAAAAATAAGAACTACTTTTATATCATGTTGGAAGGTTATGACCGACACAAGCCCGTTGTGTCATTGGCCAATTACTACTTGATATTATTTAATTTTAGAGGGATTATATTACGTTACAATCATAATCATATTATAAAGAGATTCTTCCTTTTAAATTAAATATTTCAAATCAATAATCAATAATCAGATGATTCCCAGATCGGGTGGAGCATTGTCAAGAGGCGTCACTTAATAACCCTTTCTTACAGATAGAAATCTGTTGTTGACAGAATCATCCTTTCTCTCATATCGAAAATTTATATTCAATTACGTGTTTCACAAACACAAGAATCTCATGATTGTATTCATAATATTGTTATTAAGGTTATTAAACAATTTCACTATACTAGGTTGTCTAACAAACGCCTTATGTTTATTTAAGTTCACCAAAATCTATCATCGCATGATAAACTAAGCATATATCACATATATCAACATGAATAAACATCAAGGTAGGCATGTTACATCATCTAGCACATTAGTCTAAGCATTATACATCTCTATGTATCACATGAAGCATTTAAAAGCAATTAAAACAGTCAAAAAACAACTTTAAAACACTTCATGGAAATATAAACAGTTCAAAGCTTTTATATAAACTAAAATTGATCACTCCATTAGATCCGTCTCGGAAAAATGAATCCAACGGTATATTGCACGCCTAAAACGGAGTTACGAAACTCCCAGAAAATCAATTTTAAAATCAACAGACGGGCTGTAACGCATTACAGGAACGCGTTACAAGACCTGTAACGCATTCCGGTGATGCGTTACACATCTTTTAAGCCATTAAATGGTGTAACGCATTCCTTGAATGCGCCACAGGTGTGTAACGCATTCCCGGAATGTGTTACACCCTTATTTATTTATTTTTTTTCTTTTTCAGCCGCCTGACAGACGTTCTCGATCAGCGTGCCTGTCCTATTCTGCCGTGTCAGTTCTTCACTTTCTCCGTGCAATCAACAGACATACAGGGGTGTAACACAGCAATACAGATATACATATACATACTAACAAATAATATATATATATATATATGATTATTTAATTACGAATTTAATTGTAAGAACTTCAAAAATTCATAATAAAAAATCTATACATCATAAAATTATGAAAAAAATACCCAGCCGATCTACAACACTTGTAGAACCCAGATCAACATTCAAAATTATTCTGAGAAACGATTTCTTATCAGACAAAATTAATCCATAATATAACTTGTAAAAATTATAATTAATTCATACAAGCACATAAAATTCTGAAATTTTTACCACAGATCTATATGCAAACAACCTATGATCTGATACCAATGTTGGATTTTAAACGCAGCGGGGCATGGAAAAACACTTTTACAGATACAAAATCCAAATAAAAGCATATAAATCAAGAATAAAAATTCGAGGGATCGAATCTAACCTTTTAAAATAATTCAGAGACAACGATCAGAGATCTTTAGCAGTTGCTCCTCAAGTGTGAAGCACTCCACCGGTATCCACCAAGAAAACGATGTTAAGGAGGAGGAAGGAGGTGGAGAGAATTGGGTTTTCCAAACTTTTTGGGTTTTCGGGTTCGATGTGGGTTAGAATAAAATAGAGTCTATAATCGTGTATTTATAGGCAAAATTTTCAGCTGAAATTTTTCCATAAATAATATTATTATTATCCCATTTATTATTCTCATTAATAATTAAAACACCTTTTAATTATTAATCTTTTTTCTAAACACTGTAGAAATAATTCTCTCTCTTGATTTAATTTCCAAAAATTAAATCCTTAATTAATAATATTAAGAACTTTTCTTAATTAATTTATAATCAATTAAATCTCATTTAATCAATTATTAAATTTGCCAATTAATTATTTATTTCATAAATAAATAATTATTAGCCATTATTAATTAATTCCTCCACCATTAAATCATTCTCTTTTTATGGTGTGACCCTGTAGGTTCAATATTAAGCCGGTAGTAGAAATAAATAATAATAAAACTATTTTATCATTATTTATATAAATTCTCTAATTTATTAAATATGATTAATTAATTAATCACATTTATTCTACATCGTGAGTGATGCTTCTCAACATATCGCGACTATCCGGATAATATGAATTCACTGCTTAGAATACCAAGAACCTGTCAGTGAATAGTTACCGTACAATAAACTCCTTCTACCCTACAATGTCCCGATTAAATACAAGGCATGGATCTCGTGTCAAGCCTATCTAATTCAATCACTTGCTTACCATTTACTATGCGTAGTTCTATGCAAATTAGAAACTCCTTTCTAATTTCATTCACTCTGGCCAGAGATTCCTGAACTAGCATAAGTGGATCAGCCTTGAACATTCGCTTCCTTCACTGGAAGGGGTAAATCATTTATTGATCATACACTATCTTCGTGTACAAATTCCTATACCCAGAAGAGCCCTAATAATTGTCCCTGGAGACTAAGAACTAAACCAAAGCATAGTTCAGTGTACACAAGATGACTATGAAGACTTCAAGTCTAAGGATACTTGTACAAATATCACTAGGTGAACAACTGCTGACACGTGAGTGAACTCCATCAGTTGTTCAGCTGTGCGAGTCATGTTCAGTGAACTTATTCCATAATAAGCACCTACATACTAGCTATAGTGTCACCACACAAATGTCTATGAGAACGGACATCCTTCATAATGAAGCAAGCATAGTATGTACCGATCTTTGCGGATTATTAATTACCAGTTAGTAATCCTACGACCAGGAACTATTTAAGTTTAGAGTTATCATCTTTTTAGGTCTCACTATTATGATTTCATCATAATCCATAAAAAGCTTTACTCTAAACTATGGTATATCTTACTTAAACACTTAAATTGACAGAGCCCGTAATAAAAACAAAACAAGTCTTTTATTAAAATCAATGAAATCAAAATATATTACATAAAGAGTTATTCCTAAATCCTAATACATGATTGGGCTTAGGACATATTCCTTTCACTTTTGACTTTAACCAACTAATCGGATATGTAATGCAAATGGAATCATGTATAATTGCTAAATAGGTGGCTTAAAATTTAAGTTATCAGAAATGTAATGCCATTGTAATCAAAGGATTAATTTCCAGAAGTAGCAAAAGAATAATCCATTTGAAGTATCACACTGATGGCTAACAATCATAAAATCTAGTTAAAAATAAGCATAATATTTCAGTTATGCAATAATCATGTACTTCTCCAAAGTCACTACTAATATCTGTTGAAATTCCCAACTAAATCAGTTAAAGATTAATTTAATTATCCAGCTTCATTGAAAGGAGTCATCAAATTCTGTGCAAACGTGACACTCTTCCTTTTTGCAGATTGATCTTGTCTATATTCTGTATTTTTATATTCTTGAGAGGATTTAGATGACTGGATCGCCAAATTCAGAATTTTTCTTGACGCAGCATCAATGTAAAGCTCTTTGCCTTCTTTCATTATTTCTCTCCTTTTTTCATTGAGTTCTGAAGAAAGAATGACACTATTATATTTGACTCTAAGGGTTGTAATTTGTTTTTTCTGGCCGTTCTGCAAAGAAGATTTTAAACAAAAATTATTAATATCATATTCACAATCAATTGGTTATCCAACATAACTTTAAAATTGATCTGGTAAGAAATATCTGCGATCAAAGAGGCGTTAAATTTATGATTCTTTATACAGAGAAGAGTTTCCAAGCCTTACATTTGCCAATTCATACCTCATACAGTGGAACTAATGCGAAATAATGTACTGTTCAAGTTAGCGAGACTAACATTTAGATTAAAATTCTTCGACATCTAAAAATCGATATCGTAACATAATTAAAGAGCAAATTATAGCAATTACAAAAATTACATTTGAATTCTCAAATACAAACATGTTGAGAATAAGTATATAGTAATAAGTGAATGGTACATATGATTTTAGTAAATAAGAATACAATATTTGGTGATTGTTCTATTTCTTTTTGTGATACCTAACAATTGTGCATACATTTGAACAGTGTTACTAACACGAAATATTGTACTGTACAAGTTTGCGAGACTAGCATTTAAATTAAAAAAATTCAACGTCTAAAAATCGATATCGTAACATACTTAATGATCAATTTATAGCGTAACATGATTAAATCTCTTCTATATATAATAGGAGAACAAGGGGATAAATTCATGAGATTAAAAATTCTCATTGAAATTACTAATCTACCTCTGTATTTTAAATTTATATAAAATAGGTAGATGGGAGGATTTGAACCCAAGTCTTCACATTCACAAGCACATCACCTTACCACTACACCACACTATTACTTGAGTTTTTTATCATACACATAATATGTGAGTGTCGTAAACAACGACAATTTATTTAACTTTAAACATGATTACTAATATATTTGTAGAGTTAGTTTTGAACAATTGAATTTGAGATATAAAGTTAAGTACAATATATAAACGGATCATTAACTTATTTATTAAATAATTTAGTTTGAAAAGTATGTCTCATATATTTTTAATATATATTTTTAATAAAAAAATAAATTGTACATATAATTATTTTTTTTATATCTTAAAAAGAGATACACTTATATAAATAATATATATATATATGTACTACATATGTAGATAAGTTATAATTAGCGTATTTCGATTTATTTCGAATTCAAAATTAGAATTCGACCCATTTTTCAAAAAATACTCGAAATCTGACTAAATGGCATGCCCGTAAATACAATGTCACTACATAGGTTTAATTTGAATTACAAGTTTGACGAGAAAATCTTACCAACAAAATTAATATCTTTGGGATCTTTATAAAATCAAGTAAATTGATTTATGTATCAAAATTATTAGCTTCAAAACCATAATTTTACCCATTTTGAAAAATACTCGCAATTTGAATACATGATCCGGCCGAAAATACATCATCACTATCTAGATTTAATAAATTTAAATTACGAGCTCGACGAGAATATCTTACCAATAAAAATAAATTTTATAATATCTTATATTAATAAAAATTAATATTTTTGAGCTCTTTATACGATCAAGTCAATTGATATTATGTATCAAAATTACTATTTTTATACTATTTTACTTGCAGAACATATATGGACTCCTGTACTGAACTAAAAATAAGGACTCCTATATATATATATAAGTAACTTGTAAAATTATATAATTCAATATTTTGAAAAATAAAAATTAAATTAGCAATAATAAATTTACAAAAAAAATATTTAGTGTTGGAAAATATTGTAGAACTATTTTAAATTATTTGAAAAAAGGTTAAAACTATAATGTATTGTACTATTTGATTTAATCCATGTTATGCTATCTAAATAAAATAATTAACATTAGTCGATATTTTGAAAGTATTAACAAGTTCAACTAATATTTAAAAAAAATATCAAATTGAAAATATTTAATTTTAGAAAAATAGTATACAATGTTATAAAGTTACCATTAAAAGAAATATTAGTATCATAAATGAAAGAAACTTTAAAATGATTTGAATGATGATATTAGTACAAATTTATCTTCAAATTCTTGAAAAAAAAATTCTGAATATTAGTAGTTAGTCTTGACGATATATAAATTATTTCTATATCAGATCCATGACTAATGCTCTGTTGAGTAAAAATAGATATTATTTGATTTTCAGTCCTACTACGACTACGATATATAAATAATTATAATTTATTTATTAGATAATTATAATTTTTGAATAATCATAAATACATGTTATTTGAGTAATTTACTGAATAACAATTAGATATATACATTACCAAGATATCTAGAATATAAATAAACGAGACCAGCATAATTTACTCAAAAATATAATAAATAATAATTTACATACATAAACACACATGTGGACTTTATCTTAACCAATATTAAAAGATTCAATTTTGATGTTGTATTTCAGAGTTATTGATGTATGTACTATAAGAAAATAACAAAAGTCTTTTATGTTCTGAAAATAAGAATGATCAATTAAATTTAAGTTTTTTTTAATATGTTAAAAACTAAATAGATTATGTCAATTTTAATTTATGAATTGACAATAATCTGACATCTTATAAAATTAACTTTGTATAATGGAGATGAGTAAAGCTAAATACATGGTCGAGATCAACTTTAGTTAATGAATTAAGACATTAGCAATTAGCAATGATATTAAATTAACATAAATATTGAATTAAAGAAATAATATTTTTCTTAAAAAATAAACTTATATTACTTGAACTGTAAATTCTACTTTGTTGAATATTACGATTGCAGATCTTGACCACTTTAATTATGCATTACTAATCCTTTTAAATTAAGCAAGATAATTGTAAATTAGTAATGACTTTAGTAATAAAATACCTAATTACTCCGGGTTTATTTGACCAAAACTCAAAAAATTTACTCGACTGTGTAATATACATATATGTTAAATTTTAGTTTCATTTTATAAACATATTGACAATATTTAATGGATTAACTATAATTTTTTTCTTTTACACGTACAGTACAGTGACTACCCTGTTTGTATTTATTTAAATAAATACAAATTACACGACACAAATAAGAAAACATGTCTCATAGTTAATGAGATATATTTAAAAATGTTATGAACGTTATAAATGTTTCACATGAAATCATATACTCAACTTGTATTTGATATTTTTAGACGTTATACAATATTTATCAATAAGAAAATAATTAAAATTTCTACTAATATAATTGTATGATGTACAAAAAAGCCTAGAACTATGCCTAATTTTATATCTGGAATTCAATTCTTTAAAATTAACTGTACAAATATTCAACTAACTATTTTTTTTTGCGCAATTCAAGTAAGTATCTTTAAAGTTAAATAAAATATTCATTTAGCACACTTACATATTATGTGTATGATAAAAAGCATGTGTGAGAATATGGTGGAGTGGTAAGAGGTTGTATAGTTGAATGAAATAACCTGAGTTCGATTCCCACGAACCACATTTTGAAATATCTGCGATCAAAGAGGCGTTAAATTTATGATTCTTTATACAGAGAAGAGTTTCCAAGCCTTACATTTGCCAATTCATACCTCCTACAGTGGAACTAATGCGAAATAATGTACTGTTCAAGTTAGCGAGACTAACATTTAGATTAAAATTTTTCGACATCTAAAAATCGATATCGTAACATAATTAAAGAGCAAATTATAGCAATTACAAAAATTACATTTGAATTCTCAAATACAAACATGTTGAGAATAAGTATATAGTAATAAGTGAATGGTACATATGATTTTAGTAAATAAGAATACAATATTTGGTGATTGTTCTATTTCTTTTTGTGATACCTAACAATTGTGCATACATTTGAACAGTGTTACTAACACGAAATATTGTACTGTACAAGTTTGCGAGACTAGCATTTAAATTAAAAAAATTCAACGTCTAAAAATCGATATCGTAACATACTTAATGATCAATTTATAGCATAACATGATTAAATTATGCTTAAAGACTAAAAACTGGTAGCGTAATCATTAAAGTAGGCATAAAACTAAAAAATATCAAAAAAACATCAAAATTGCAGAAAAAAACTACAGAGGCATAATTATACAATTAACATTTGTAAAACAAATGAAATCATTAAAAGTTCAACAAATTTTATCAAAAAATTATAAAACACTAATTTCACATACCTCCTCTAGTCCTAACAATTTTATCCCTTCAATAATTATAAAATCACAAATTAAAAGTTGTTTGAAGAACATATTAAGATTATTAGTTAGCACCTAAATAGTAATTAGTGAAAAACACTAAAAACATGAAAATATCAACATGCATCAGTTAAACTATGTGTAAATGTAACAATAAAGTTGATTATAAGTAAAATATCACTACATCAACAAAAAAATTACACTAATTTACCTTTAATTGTGTTTTTTGTTGTTTCTGTACACGAGGAGTACAAACTCTGAAGAAATTTGATCTCCTCTTCGTTTAGTATCAATCACTAGAATATTATATTTTTCAACACGATTTGTGTTTGGAAACTAAGAAATGCTTGTCGATTTGAGTAGTTTGGAGAGATGAATACGTTGTAACTGTTTTGTGTGTAATATGTATGTATAGTTTCCTTTTTTCTCAACTTAAGACAAATTAATTATTTAACTGTTTTGTAGTTATATGGGCCGAACATGTTCTTTTTTTTGTTTGGATTGCTTTTATTTGGGCTGGGTTGTAGGTTTCTAGTTTTTATTTTAAAAAAGTTTCTATTGGAGTAGCCCCTATATATATATATGTATATATATAAGGAATAAGTTAAGACGCTCTTGGATTTGCTATAGATGACTCAGGAGTATGGGTTAGGAGTGTTTATTTATAGTGTTACCCAGTATGTCATTTTAAAAATTGGTCAAATATATTGGAAATCATGGCCCAACAACGATCATATTTTTAAAACTTTTTTTTGTGTTTTTCAATATTTTTAACCATCCTAAAAATATCTAAAATAAATTTTTTTTCTTAATATACAAACCTATTAACCTATTTAACTAAAACACATTATCTTTTCAATTACAAGGTAATTGAAGGATAATTAATATGTCGATATAATGACACCGATTAAAATGCATACTTGTCTTTCAGTTTTGGGAAAACCTGGCAGAAACATTACTTATCTTTAATTTTACTCTTGCTGGTTTTTAATAAATTGTAGACAAAATTTAATATTATATGTGATAAATTATAATGTAATATCATTTAATTTCTTATTTAATCAGTTTTGTAACCGGAACCGAACTGATTACAACCGAACTGATATTTTTTTAACCGAAATCGAAACTGAATCCGAACCGGCAGTTGCGGTTTTGGATTTTAGAAACCGAATATATAAAGTCGCGGTTCCGATTTTTGCCGAAAATCGAGCCGAACCGGCCCATACTCTCCCCTACTTTAAACTATTTCATCAAACTTCAATTATTTTTAAATAAAAAAATTGCGGAACTCCGTTTTAGTTTGATAATTAAAATTTGTAACTATATAAATGAAATAAATCAGGTATTAAAATTTTTTAAATAATATTTTTTGACGAAGTGAGTCATTCGTGGATTAACGCCCTATTTATTTGGATTTGGTTGATCTAACCGACTTATATAATTATTTGTTTTCTTTTGTGTCTATTTTATACATATTATTTTTACTAGCTTATAGCTTGTGCAATGCACGGTTTTTTAAAATTTATTTGTTTGCTTTTTTAAAATTTTATAAATTTATTTTAGAATTTTTTTACTGTAGGTATATAGTTACTCTTGATGTTTGTATTTATATTCTTATTATTTTTTATAGTTTGTTGCAATATTATTTCAATAACTATGCAGATATTGAAAAATATATGAATGTTAAATTTATTTACTTTTTTGTCACGTATATTATATAGCTATATATAGTAAAATATTAAATCGTATTACAGTTATATTATTACATCATATTTTAGTATTTAGGGATTAGTAGAACAATCCTTTTTATTTATGATCAATTCAACCTCTAATCATATTTTATCTAGATACGTATTCGGAAATTATATTGTATTCTTGTGTTTGAATAGTATTGGAACAATGTGATCAATTTCTTTTCATGATTGTATTAAGAATTTTTTTAATTGATTTTTGTGATTTTATTATTTTCTAATAAGATATTTTATTATTATACAATTCAGGGTAGGATTTCTACTTCTTTTTTTGTTTAAATCTTATGTTCTATTCAATTTAAAATAATGTAAGATATAATAAGATATATTTTTTTTATTTTATTTAATTTAGGATGCATATTCCTGTTTGGTTTAAATCTTATATTCTATTCAATTTTGGAATACAGTTGATTATAGAATGATTTGTGACGGATTTGGAGTCGTAATGTATTTACAATTTTATTTTCATATTTAATTTTATAATCTAGCGGTTATGATATTATCTTTTATGATCCAACGATTGAGATTATTTTGGCGGTACATGAACCATAACTATCAAATATTTGGATAAGATCCCCCTTATGCATATGATATAATAAGGATATAATTAGAAAGAAACTAAATTTTATTCATAAGTTTGTATAATAACGTTGTACTAAAACAAAGTAATATAAAATATTAATCCGGGCTAAAACAGAACTATACAAAAAATCAAAGATAAAACAAAGTTATAATTAAAATTAGACCAACGAAAATAACATAATGTATACTTTTATCTGAGTTAAAATAAAAGAATAACTCACTCGGCTTCATAAGTCGATCGATCAAGAACTAAGATGTGAACAAATTTTATATTTTGAAATTTTCAATTCAAAATAACATTTTCTAAATATAATATTAAAAATAATCCCTCGCACGGGTTTTAAACTAATTATATTAAAGAAAAAATAATAAATTTTTTATTGATAGTCGGCATGGTCACCGTAATTATAGTACATTAAGATAAAAGACTCTGGTAAATATATTAATATTCACAATAGAGTTATATAAATATATATATATATATATATATAATTATAAAATGTCTAATGATGTTAGTTTAAACATAATAATATTTAATATTTAACCGTATTAAATAAAATTATATTATCGATCCAATATTTCAAAAAAGTAAACTACATGTAATTAGTTCCATTTGCAATTTCAGATTTAAATAAAATAATAAAGACTATTGTTCCCGCTAAAAATATTTATATTATTGTACCGACCTAAAATAATATAAAAATTGGACTTTGATAACAACTGTAGAGTCCAAGAAACGTAAAACGGATGATAATATGGGCTTTGAGAATCAAGTGGGCCTCAACAATGAAGTAACATTGGACGCTGAGGATGATATAAACATGACTACTGATCAAGTAAGCCCAAATAATTTTATGGATTCAAAAAACGGACCAGAGGCGGGTACCCAGGGTGGTGCTCGCCTAGCATTATGAGTATTGTAAGTTGGAATTTCCATGGGCTTGGGACCCTGTGGGCGTTACAATTCCTAAAGGAGGTTGTGCTCCAAAAGAAGCCCAGTTATGTTTTTTTATGTGAAACGCTTTGCAGAAAAGGAATAGTGGAAAGAGTAAGATCATCTTTAGGTTTTGAAGGGACGATTGTAGTGAAAGCCATAGGTCACAGTGGTGGTATTGCTTTATTATGGCGTAATAAGGATGCAGTTAGTTTGTGTTCGTTCAGTAAAAATCATATTGACGGGATTGTCACTACTCCAGAAGGTGTAAAGTATAGACTCACAGGGGTATATGGTGAACCAGATAGATCAAAGCGTCATGAGACATGGAGTTTGATAAGGAGTTTGGCTAGTCACAATACTCTCCCGTGATGTCTAATCGGGGATATGAACAATGTTCTTTCTCAGAGGGATAAAAGAGGTGGTAGGCCATATCCTAATCGGTTGTTACAGGGGTTCCAAGAGGTTCTTAATGACTGTGATCTGGTAGATATGAATCTGTGTGGGTATCAGTATACTTGGGAGCGTGGTTTTGGTACGAGTAATCATATTGAGGTACGTCTTGATCGGGCACTTGTCAGTCCTGATTTTTTGAACTTGTTTAAGGATGCTAAGCTCACTAATTTGGAAGTGTCAACTTCCGATCATTGTCCGATTTTGCTGGAACCACAAGTGTGTAATATATTCTTCCGTGATAGACCGTTTCGTTTTGAAAATGCCTGGCTCAGGGAGCCTATGTGCTATCAATTAGTTGAGGATGCTTGGAGCAATAATGTGGGTTCTTTTTATGATAAGCTGTCTTTTGTTTCTGAGATATTATTAGCTTGGGGTAAGGAAATCATGGGCAATTTCAAGGGGCGTATTAGTAAAAGTAAGAGGATTTTACAGGCGTTGAGAGGTCGAAGGGATGATCATTCAGTAAAAGTGGTTCAGGAGGAGAAGAATAAGCTGTCAGAAATTTACGCTCAGCAAGAGGTCTTTTGGCGACAGCGGTCAAAACAGTTATGGCTTCGTGAAGGGGACCAGAACAGTAAATTCTTCCATGTCGCAACGAAGAATAGAAGGAAAACAAATCATATAAGCCATTTGCAGGATATTCAAAGGAATAAAGTGGAATGGGGTAACGGTATTGAAAAGACTATAGAGGATTATTTTGCCCAGTTATTCACAGCTTCGGTTACATATTGGGAAAGGGTGACTGGTTGTGTTTCTAGTAGAGTCAATGTTGTTCAAAATGAAATGCTGTGTGCAGAAGTGGATGAAAAAGAAGTTAAAGCAGCTCTTTTCAACATGCATCCAGACAAGTCACCGGGTTCAGACGGTATGACTCCGGGTTTTTATCAGAAGTGTTGGAATATTGTCAAATCAGATGTAGTCTCAATAGTGCAAGGCTTCTTTGTGAATGGAAAGATGGATGAGCAGCTTAGATATACGAATATAACGTTGATTCCTAAAAGCCAAATCCAGTGCTCATGACGGATCTCCGTCCCATTTCTCTTTGTAACATTGTTTACAAAATTATTTCCAAGGTTTTAGCAAACAGATTGAAAAAGATTATTGATTTAATAATCTCTGATTCACAGAGCGCCTTCATTCCTGGCAGACTTATTACTGACAATAAAATGGTTGCTTTCGAGGTTATGCATTATATGAAACGAAAGACAAAAGGAAAAGAGAGTTGGATGGCTTTAAAGTTGGATATGTCCAAAGCCTATGATCGTGTCGAGTGGAATTTTTTACAAGCAATGTTGTTGAAGATGGGGTTTGATCAGAGAGTTGTTAATTTGTTCATGGGATGTATCACCTCTGCAAGGTATAGTTTTTCTCATGCTGGTAGAATTTTTGGGAATATTATTCCTGAAAGGGGCCTAAGACAGGGAGACCCCCTATCATCGTACTTGTTCTTAATATTTATTGAAGGTTTGACAGCTTTGTTACATGATTTTGAAAGGCGTAATCTGATCAAAGGAATAAAAGTTGCTAGGACGGCGCCTTCTATTTCTCACATGTTTTTTGCTGATGATTCTTATGTGTTTTGCAAAGCCAATATGGAAAGTGCTGATCATGTCTTGCAATTGTTGAAAATTTTCGAAAGAGCTTCAGGGCAACAAATAAATGTTGATAAATCCTCAGTGTTTTTCAGTAAGAATTCTTCCTGTTCTCTGAAGAGAGAGCTTTGTCAGAAGCTCAGATTTAAGGAGGCCAATGATCAGTGTATGTACTTAGGTTTGCCTAATATAATAGGAAGAAATAAGTCATCAATCTTTGGTTTTCTGAAGGACAAGATGCAAGATCGTATTCAGGGTTGAGATAAGAATTTTATGTCAAAAGGAGGCAAAGAAGTGTTGTTGAAGACTGTGGCCCAAACACTTCTGAACTATGCTATGAGTGTTTTTTTATTGCCTTTGGACTTGTGTCAGCAGTTGGAGAATTTGATGTGTAAGTTTTGGTGAAAAAATGATGCTAAGAAGGATAGAGGTATTCACTGGAAGAGTTGGGGCAATATGTGCAAGAGGAAGGCTTCTGGGGGTATGGGTTTTAGAAGGGTTCGTGACTTCAATATAGCTCTTCTTGGTAATCAGGGATGGAGATTGTTGAAATATCCAGAAAAGTTGGTGAGTAGGGTTTATAAGGCTCGTTACTATCCTACAGGTTCTTTTATTAATGCTGAAATCGGGCACAATCCTTGTTAGGAATGTATGTGCATTAGTTTGATGATATGTTTAACAAAATACTTAAGTAGAAATTTAGTGTCTGTAGCCTCAACGGATAAGATCACTTTGGCTATCCGTTGATGGTGTAGCTTTACTTAGAAATAAGTCTAGTGTTGTAGCATATTTCAGTCTCTGTATTTAAAATGTAATTCTTGGAAGATGAGAGAAACTATGAGTCATGTTGACTACTAGATGATATGCAGATAGGAAGGCCAATTGTAAATACTTCATGCCTTGTAATTTTGTATAAGTGAAGTGGTATCAACGGATGACTTAAAGACCTTCAACGGATAAGAAGCTAAGCTTCAACGGATGTCTCTGAAGCTTCAACGGATAAAGTCATCAACGGATAACATCCTTCAACGGATGAAAGCTTCACATCCTTCAGTGCATCAACGGATGAAAGCTTCAACGGATGTTCTGATGATTAGCCGTTGATAAGGGGTAGTTGTACCTACAAACAGAGGCACATGGGTTGATAGAGACAACTGAGATGTGGTAGCCGAATTTCAGGAACAACAGAAAAAGCAGCCGTTCTTCTTTAGTACAAAGATGCAATAGTCAACAAAGTACTGGAGTGAACAGGAAAAGAAGCAAGTGAAGAACTTATTTTATTACTGTATTTTATATTGTTCTTAACTTGTACACTTGGTAATATATAAACCAAGTAGAAGCTAGTAATTAGATGTGAGATTTTCCAGAGCTGTTTAGAAAAATATTGAGAGAAAATCCATCTAGTTTGTACTAGGATGCAGCTGTGATCAACATTGTTTAATCACAGGTTTTCTAAAATACCATCTCTGGTGGAACAACAAATCCACCAGAAAAGTTTTTAAGTTCTGTTGTGTTCTTTACATTTGTGCTTGAATTTATATCTGTCTGTATTAGCTTAAAGCAATTCACACACTTGTTGTTCTTGAACACACAACTTTCATAAACTGCTCAAAACTTGAAAAAGTTTTGAGATTTACATTCAACCCCCCTTCTGTAAATCTCATTGTTAGTCCACCAGGAATAACAATTGGTATCAGAGCAGGCTCTTGACATACAAAGAGTTTAAAGATCTTGGAATCTAACAAAGATGAGTAAGAAGGATATTGGAGTAAAGATCCCAGTTCTTGACAAAGACAATTATCACCATTGGAAGGTGAAAATGCACCTTCATCTACTCTCCCAAGATGAAGGTTATGTAAACTGCATTGAGAGTGGTCCTCACATTCCCCATAAAGTAGCAACAGTTGCTACAGCCACAGTTGCTGTTGGTCAATCCATTCCAAAACCTAGAGCAGAATGGACAATGGAAGACACAGAAGAAGTCCACAAGGATAAGAAGGCTATGAACATTTTGTTTAATGGTCTTAACATGGATATGTTTGATAATGTGATAAATTGCACAACTGCCAAAGAGGTTTGGGACACAGTTCAACTACTGTGTGAAGGTACAGAACAAGTGAAAGAAAACAAAATGCAGCTTCTCATTCAACAGTATGAATACTTTCATTTTGAAGAAAATGAATCTTTAAATGAAACATTCAATAGGTTCCAAAAGCTGTTGAATGGACTGAAGCTGTATGGAAGAGTGTACCAGGTGAAGGATTCAAATCTTAAATTTTTAAGATCCTTGCCAAAGGAATGGAAACCCATGACTGTCTCCTTAAGAAACTCTCAAGATTATAAGGACTTCACTCTTGAAAGATTGTATGGAATCTTGAAGACTTATGAACTAGAGCTGGAACAGGATGAGGTATTGGAGAAGGGGAGAAAGAAAGGAAGTTCAGTTGCATTGGTAGCTGAAGATGAGAGGAAATGCAGACAAGAAACTGCAAGATCTACATCAAACTCCAAAGATGGTATAAGAAATCAGGAATCAAGCAAGGGGAAGGAGCAAGTTGCTGAAAATGAAGACAACTCCAGCCAAGATGACTCAGATGGTATTGATGAGCATCTTGCATTTCTGTCCAGAAGATTTGCAAAGATGAAATTCAAGAAAAACACTAGAGCCACTAAACCTCACAAAAACACTGTGGACAAATCCAAGTTCAAGTGTTTCAATTGTGGTATAAGTGGACACTTTGCAAGTGAGTGCAGAAAGCCAACTTCTGAAAAGAAGAAATTTGAACAAGTAGATTACAAAAAGAAATATTTTGATCTACTCAAGCAAAAGGAGAGGGCTTTCATTACTCAAGAAAGGGACTGGGCAACTAATGGAGATGAAGAGGATGAAGATGTGGAGTATGTCAACCTTGCTCTCATGGCTGATTCTGAAGAAAATGAAGTTAGTTCATCAAGCAATCAGGGAAATGGAAGAAATCTATGGTACTTGGACAGTGGTTGTTCAAGACACATGACAGGAGATTTCTCCCTGCTCACAGAGTTCAAGGAGAGAGCTGGCCCTAGCATAACCTTTGGAGATGACAGCAAAGGGTTTACTATGGGATATGGCTTGATTTCAACAAGGAATGTCATCATTAATGAAGTTGCATTAGTTGATGGTCTCAAGCACAATTTACTGAGCATCAGTCAACTATGTGATAGAGGAAATACAGTTTCCTTCAATTCTGAAGCCTGTGTTGTCACCAGTAAGAAAGACAACAAAGTGGTTCTAACTGGAGTTAGAAAAGGAAATGTGTACATAGCTGACTTCAACTCTACAGATGCAGAATCCATTACTTGTCTCTTCAGCAAAGCAAGCGCAGTTGAAAGTTGGCTATGGCACAAGAAGCTATCCCACTTGAATTTCAAGACAATGAATGATCTAGTCAAAAAGGACTTAGTCAGAGGAATCCCTCTAGTTGAATTCTCAAGGGATGGTTTGTGTGATGCTTGTCAGAAAGGCAAACAAAGGAAATCATCATTCAAAAAGAAGCTTGAAACAACAATTGATGAACCATTACAGCTGCTACATATGGATTTGTTTGGACCAGTCAATGTATTGTCCATTGCAAGAAAAAGATATTGCTTAGTGATTGTAGATGATTTCTCAAAGTTCTCATGGGTCTATTTTCTTGGATCAAAGGATGAAGCAAGTGAAATCATTATCAATCACATCAGGCAAGTCAACAATCATCCTGACTTGAAGGTTAGAAATATCAGGAGTGACAATGGAACTGAGTTCAAGAATTTAACATTAAGGCTGTTCTGTGAAGAAAATGGAATCATACATGAGTTCTCAGCTCCAAGAACACCTCAGCAAAATGGGGTTGTTGAAAGAAAGAACAGATCTTTAATTGAAGCTGCCAGAACAATGCTTGAAGAATCAAAGTTACCAACATATTTCTGGGCTGAAGCTGTTAATTGTGCCTGCTTCACTCAGAATATTTCTTTGATCAATCAAGCTAAAGGCATGACTCCTTATCAGTTGTTCAAGAGAAGAAAACCAACTCTAAACTTTCTTCATGTCTTTGGATGTAAATGCTTTATACTGAGGAATCAATCTGACCATAAAGGGAAGTTTGATGCAAAGGCTGATGAAGGGATATTTGTTGGTTACTCAGCTGGAAAATCTTATAGGGTCTACAATCTAAGAACCAACATTGTTATGGAATCTGTGCATGTTGTGTTTGATGATAAAAAGATTGATGGACTAACAGATGAGGGACATAATGAGAGACTCAAATTTGACAACATTGAGATATATTGTGATGATAGTGAAGAGGAGACTGATGGAGATGACACTTCAAAAGGGATTCAAAACATGCCCTTGGATAATGCACAAAATAATGCAGTATCTGTTGAAAGACACAGTGCATCATCCGTTGAAGTACAAAATGAAGCATCCGTTGATCATAGTTCATCAACGGATAATCGATTTACATCATCAGTTGATAGAACTCCAAGTTCCCTGCAAAGGACCAACAACACAGGGGGAGTTTCAACTAGTCAACACTCTGTCTCACATCATGACAATACTGAGGCCACCTCATCTAGAGCACATCTTCCACCACAAAGGAAATGGACCAAGAATCATCCCTTTGAACTGATCATTGGTGATGCATCATCTAAAGTGCAAACAAGAAAAGCCACTCAAGATGAATGTCTGTATAGCAGTTTTCTGTCTCAGGAGGAACCTAAGAAAGTGGAAGAAGCTCTATTGGATCCAGATTGGATATTAGCTATGCAGGAAGAGCTGAACCAATTTGAGAGAAACCAAGTATGGAAGCTGGTACCCAAACCAAAGAACAAGAGTCCTATTGACACAAAGTGGGTATTCAGAAACAAGATGGATGAAAATGGCATTATCATAAGGAATAAAGCCAGACTGGTTGCTAAAGGCTATTCTCAGCAAGAGGGAATAGATTTTGATGAAACATATGCTCCTGTTGCAAGACTTGAAGCCATCAGAATATTTCTAGCCCATGCAGCCCATGCCAATTTCAAAGTCTATCAAATGGATGTCAAGAGTGCATTTCTAAATGGGAAATTAGAGGAAGAAGTTTATGTAAGTCAACCTCCAGGATTTGAAGATCCAAATTTTCCAGACTATGTGTATTATCTGTTGAAAGCACTCTATGGACTGAAGCAAGCACCTAGAGCCTGGTATGAAACCTTATCAAAATTTCTTTTGGAGAATCACTTCACTAGAGGTACTGTTGATAAAACTCTCTTCTTTAGGGATGTTAATGGCTCTAGTATACTTGTTCAAATTTATGTAGACGACATAATATTTGGTTCTAAAGATGATAAACTTTGCAAAAAGTTTGCTAAGCTAATGCAAAGTAACTATGAAATGAGCCTAATGGGAGAACTAACCTATTTTCTTGGTTTACAAGTTAAACAAGTTAGTGATGGAATTTTCATTAGTCAAACTAAATATATTTATGATCTTTTAAAGAAGTTTGACTTAATGGAATGTTCATCTGCAAAAACTCCCATGGCCACTGCCACCAAACTTGAATTAAATAAGACTGAAAGGTCTGTGGACATTACAAGTTATAGAGGCATGGTTGGTTCACTTTTATATTTAACTGCTAGCAGACCAGATATAATGTTTGCTACATGTCTATGTGCTAGATTCCAAGCTGATCCAAGGGAGTCTCACTTAATTGCTATCAAAAGGATTTTCAGATATCTCAAGGGTACACCAAACTTAGGTATTTGGTATCCTAGAGAATCTGGCTTTGATCTAATTGGTTATTCAGATGCAGACTATGCAGGTTGCAAAATAGATAGGAAAAGTACAACAGGCTCCTGTCAATTCCTGGGAAACAAGCTTGTATCATGGTTTAGCAAAAAGCAAAATTCAGTCTCTACTTCTACAGCTGAGGCTGAATACATTGCTGCTGGAAGTTGCTGTTCTCAAGTGTTATGGATGAGGAACCAACTCCTTGACTATGGACTTCATGTTGATAGAATTCCTATGTAACACCCCCAGATCCGGGGTCGGGGATCCGAGTCGTCACGGTCTTTCATTCCACAATACCACTTCACTTACTTATTAAAAATAACCTTATGCTGTGACCCCACACTAACACACACCACAACCCGTTATAGTCTCAGAGATGAACATCAAAAAAAATATAACCACAAGTAATTATATTCCACAATTATCTGCCAATACACCTTAAAAGGTTTTCTGAATAGATTTACATTTTATTTGCCATTATTACAATTCATATTATACATAAGTCTGGTACATCAAAAGTTGAATGCCTAGCCTAGTGGTAGTTCCTACCTCAGCTACAGCAGCATCAACGCTTCCAGAAGACTGCCGAACGTTTTCTAACCTCTTGCGAATCGGGAGCTTGGTCCGGTTCATCTTGTCTATCTGATGTTGTGTGATGAAAGAAGAAAGCAAGGGTGAGCAGCAAGCCCACCAAAATAATATGCATAATTATTTACAGTATATGAGTCTACTCATAATACTCATGAAAGTCTTGGTCAAAAGAAATGAACCAAGTTGATAACTTAATGCGATGAAGTCGCAAAATATTCAGTATATACATATATACATATATACTTTTCAAAATATTGGAAGTCCTCTTCCATGCATAATATACACAAAGTCCCAGTGTATAACTGTATATAAAAAATATCGTTGCAAGGTGATCTCATATATCTAACCTTGTCTCAACGTTTTTCTGAAAATCTTTGTCATTCATAAGACAATTATTAATTAGATATAAGTTTAAAAGATGAAGTTACCAAATACTTCACTACACTTATATCATTCCCATATACTACTTGAACTACCACCGTTCAAGTTATAATCAGTTTCAAAAGTTCATCCCACTGATGAGACTACAAGACAAGATTTGAATAGATTCAATCTTTGAAATATTATTGAATGAAATAAAGTTACGAGATACTTTATTTAGTCCCGATATATATATATCCACATATATATATCTCTTAAACATTTCCTGGAACCTCTGTTATGTAAAGTATGAACAGAGTTTGAAACATCCAATGAATTTTGGAAAGGAAAGAATTTTGGCATAAACCCGATATCTTGCTGATCAGGCAAAGATACCAATAAGTAACCTTTTCTACTAGTAGATGGACGAATTCCCCACTGGTCATCACCCTGGTCATAATTAAGACCTATGCTGGACTGCCACTCAGCCACTTATGCATTTGATGGACTCCCACTGAGCCACTTACACAATAATAGACCGTACCCCGGCCTGTCGCTTATGCCGACTCAATGAGAGGGGCTTACTTCCCGAACGTTGGGCAAGTAATCAATTCATTTACCAAATCTGCAACCTTGTTGCGAATATAAAATACACCACAGAGCCGGATTCCCCAGGTTTTGAGCGAGTATTTAAATCCCCTTAAAAGGAAGATCTTAAATATAAAAATGAGTTTTGGGATCCGCTCTGACTTTTAAAAATCATTTTGAAGACTCGAAAACACTTTAAAGAGTGTTTGGAGTAAGGCTGATTTAATGAAGTAAATCAGTCCCCAGAATATTTTTAGAAAATGACTGAATATTATTATTTTAATTAATATTCCCATAAAGAATAATCTTTATAAAAATAATTGAAGTAGAAGTATTAAAATTTATACTTGAAACGAGTATTAAATAACCAAAGATATACTTATGTGAAAGTATTATCTTTATTTGAATAATCGAAAATAAGTTTGATTATTTACACCTTATTCTTTAATAAAATAAAGAATATATCTCAGCAAATAATCGGAGTCATAGATCCTCAAATGAATATTCAAATAATATTCATAAATAATATAAAAGAGTCATAAGCCTTCGAATGAATATTCAAATAATATTCAGATAAATAAATAAAAGAGTCATAAGCCCTCGAATAATATTCGAAATAATATTCAATAATAAAATGAAGTTTAAAGTTATCGAATAAACCTTATTCGATTAATAGTTTGGAAAACTATAACCATATATATATATAAATATATATATATATATATAT
The DNA here is from genome assembly GCF_009905375.1 of Apium graveolens. NCBI lineage: Eukaryota > Viridiplantae > Streptophyta > Magnoliopsida > Apiales > Apiaceae > Apium > Apium graveolens. The sequence goes on from NC_133656.1 coordinate 239,101,545, forward strand.
CCATATCCATATAAAATCTACTCGGGATCCTCGACTCCCGGTTTTAGAAAATATTTTCACCTTTGGGTCCCTATACTAAGGGTATATGCAAGATACAACTATCCTCTAGCATAGGTATTATCAAATGAACCAACAGATATATATTTCAAGAATATGAAACAGGCATGCATATATACCATATTAGCATACTCCAATATATTGCAAAATTTGCTAATAACAATCATGCAATATCACAAGATAATGCATATACATATATTTACATCACAACAACAGTATAACGGGTAGAAAACTTGCCTGAGCGACTGGGGGTTACGAATGGCTCGGGACGAGTCTGGTAACCTATAAACAACAAGTAAGTTGGAATTAAACCAAAGTCACTTGTGAATCTATACTTTAACTAACTTAGACTCTAACGCTTGTTTTGCGCTCACTGATTCGCTTAAGTCACTCGGGTACCCTCGGCTCCACCATTTTTAATAATTTAACCTTTACGAGTTTTAAAGCGATTCCTTCGCGAGTGACTTACCAACTGCCTAAAACACTTACCATAAATGTTTCATGCATTAATTAACCCTTTTTGGTCTTTAACCTACATTTCAAAGTAAGGCGAGGGAAAAAGTTTCGTTCGCGAAACGCCGTTACTTGAAACGGTCGTTTCTCCTAAACCGTGCATCGGAATCGAACGAACTACATATCAAAACGAAGCTCGTAACATGAGCTATCTAAACATGGCAGTGGTCACAATCTAGCAGGGGGTTCTCGGGTCCTAATGCTATGCACAAAAACAGTCCAAAGAAAATCGGACATTACGACGGCTATGTTTACGCGATTACCAATATTTATACCACTCCAATTCTTTACCAATTCACTACAAACCACCCAACCATCATCAATACATCAAACACAACTTATATCAAGGCAAAGTCAGTCCATAATCTCAAGGTTTTCCAACTCATTCAACCACAAACATGATCTACTAATCCATAACTTAAGATTCATTAACCATTAACCAAGATTCATATCCAAAATCACCACAAATCCAACCCAACTATCTAACATACATGGATCTTGCTATACATACATGGATATTTCTATATAGACATTAATCCATCCATAAACTCATCAAAACTCAAAGTTCAAACTATAAGTTAAAGGTGAAAGTTGTTTATACCTCCTTGAAGCTTCCTAACACAACCCAAGAGCTTTGAATGCCTAAAAGAACCTTGATCCTTGCTTGTATAACCTTAATCTTTCATAAAAATCCAAGAAAACTAAAGTTATTTCTTGAAGGTTACTATTCACCATCTTCTTCCTTGATTTATAGAAAAAGATTGGCTTGGAATTAGAAGCTTAAACTTATAGGAAGTATGTAACTTAACTAGGAGAAGCTAGGATAATTACCTTGCTAAATAATAAGTGGTGGAGCTTGGATCTTCAAATTTTAAGAAATGGGCCGAGAGCTAGCTTGGGAAGAAGATATTTTTGTGTTTTGTTTGATGAAAATGAAATGATTTGCTTGGTTAGTTGATTTTTGTGTTGTTTTTTGGTTAATGACTTAATTAACCTTGATTTTGTGTGGTTATAATTCAACCACACTTCCTTCCCTTCTATGTCATGCTTGTGTCACCTTGCACATGTCATTATGCTCCCACTTGTCCACACCTTGTGGTTTGATGATGTCACAATCCCTGGCTTCTTGTACAAGCTTGTCTCTTGGTCACTTATTTGTTTTACGGTTCACTTATCTTTCGTTCTCGTTTATCGTTTGAGGGATCATACCCGGGATCTTATTACTTAGGTTCCCTTAACCTTTCTCAATATATTATATTCCTTTTATGATCCTCTCTTATAATCCTTTAATTTAAATCCTTTTTATCCTGTTACCTTATACTCAATTCTCTCCGTATATTGTGGATTTCCGGGAAAAATCAAAGTGTTCGGAATTGGATTCTGACGATCTTTACATACACTTATATACCACATAGAGTACTAATAATATCCCATAAGATCAATAACAGAACCCCTACATAGCGTGGCATGAAAAGTTTTCTCATTCAGCAAAAACACTATTCATAAGGGTTTCAAAAATTTCCAAAAATTGGGGTTATTACAGTCTCCCCTCCTTAAAAGGATTCCGTCCCGGAATCAGATAGAAAACAAATGGGGATACTTTCTTAGCATTACACTTTCTAACTCTCGAGTCAATTTTCCACATTGTGGTTCTACCACCAAACTCTGCCTAGTTTGATAATCCTTCTCCTAAGCACTTGTTCCTTTTCACTCTATAACCCTTCCTGGTTGCTCCATATAGGTTACGTCGGGTTGCATATCTATGCGCTCATATGCCCCTATTTGACTGGCATCCGAATTACACTTCCTTAACATTGATACGTGGAACACGTTATGAACTTGCTACATATTCGGGGTTAGGGCTAGCTTATATGCTAACTTCCCAAACGTCTTAATATATCCAAGGGTCCAACAAATTGTAGACTTAGCTTTCCTTTCTTTCCGAACCTCATCAATCCTTTCCAAGGGATACCTATAACATTACTAGGTCCCCTATTTCATACTCTTTATCCTTTCGTGTCAAATCAACATACTTATCATGTCCATCTTGGGCTACTACCAGCCGTCCTCTGATTAGATCTATCATATCCTTGGTCCTTTGGACTACTGCGGGTCCGAGCATCTTACGCTCTACAACTTCATCCTAACATAAGGGAGATCGACATTATCTTCCCTCAAGAATCTCATAAGGCGACATCTCGATAATGACATATGATCTATTGTCGTAAGATAACTCAATCCGAATTAAGTGATCATTCCAAATTCTTTCAAGTCTATTGCACAGACTCTCATTATAGCTTTTATCATTAGAGCTTCTGCTTCTCAATACCCATTCTTTTCCAGTTCGTAATCGCTACTACCTTCCGTTCCTAATATTATACTGGTTATACTTTTGCTCGTTAGCGTTCTATAACCTTTTAATAACCACGTCAACCTTAGTATCACGAATGTGTTCCCATTCCGCATACTACCACCACTTTATTACTCCTTTTTCAGTTGTTTCTATTTTCCAAAATTTGATCAATCAAATAGAAGTAAAGGAATTTGTTGAGAGATCACTATGATCATGAACACTTGTTATATTGCATAGTTAGTACAGAAGGTGGCCAGCCTTTAGTACTTGACAAGCAATTAAACAATAGCTGGTATCCTACTCGGCTTCTATCACACAGATAGATAGTCATTCGGCAATACCTCCCCTTTTGGAAGGGTTGTTCTTCTCAGCTTACATGAAATGAAAAGAAGAGAAAAGAACGAACTGAAGAGAATTGTATATATGAAAAAAAATATACTGCCACAAAATATCTGGCTTGGAACCTACCTCTGAACTATAGAGGTTTGTCATAGGAGAACAAAACATATACGTATTTATATCAGCATCAAGCATTATAGCCTCGTATTTCCCATGCCTAAATATTTTCGCTATCCCGTCCATCATTCTATGGACCCACACTCTTCCTTGAGCTTATACATAATCACCTTTGAAACTCCCTCGACATCGAAAATCGAATCTGGGATCTCATTCTAGACATCATCGTTACTTGAATTTCTATGCTTGCACCGCAACCTTCCTCGTATAATAATACGACTCTCTATTGATAAGAAAGAATAATTATTCACTAGGTAGATACTCTACTTAATTAGTCTATCAATGATAACTTATACACTACCACTACCCGATTAGTGGTACTCAATCTCAACACCCATTCCAATACAACTCTCACGGTTGTAATCAGCTCATTAATCGCAGAATCATTACTGCCTTACTATGGTCCACCACTGACCTACTGTAGTCATTCATTTTCCATGAAGTCTTAATAACTAACCATACGGAGTCCATACATCTCGTATCTAATTCTCCTAAGGAGTTAACATAACCACCAATCACAATTCATGAAGAATACTCCAAACTCTGACGTACTTTCATGACATGAAGCAGATAAAATTTGCAGAAGAGTTTCGCTCAAAGCAATGATAGCAGGTTAATACCATTCTTAATCATATGCCTTCAATAGAAGACTTAACTCAAAGGTTTGTTTAGTCCTTTTTGAACTATGGTCCTGGCTTATCTCAAGATAGTATCTTCTGAGATAGATAGCCCGCTCATGGCGATTACATGAATTAAACCTTTACTAACTACTATTACGGTTGGGTATTGCACAGTCATCAGAAGGAATGTCAATCTTCCAAACCATAATACAACCTTCACAGTTTTAACCATCATCACTGTATTCCTTTGGCACAAGTGCCTATAATTATCCTCTTACCTTTAAAGTGTCGGCCACCTCTTGGGCCTTTCCTGATAGTACAATTTCCTTACAGTCAATGTCATTTTAACCACCTCCAAATAATTTTCTACCTCATTTCAATCACAGCTTATGTGAAGATGTATTCCTTAAAATCTGATGAGTAAAAAAAAAAATCACCATTTTTCCATAAGTTATTGCCTCAGTCTTTAGAGGTTAATCACTGTCACGACTGACTCTCAACTATACTTAGAACATCTTTTATCTTAAGTCCTAATTGCCTAGAACAATTTCGACCATTACTGGTTCGATCCATACTTTCTCGTGGTTTAACACGTGCCCCACTTGGCATCATTATAATTACGTCATATTTCCTTTATCCACATTTCTATTCTTGAGAATTTTGAATATTACCTTTTTCCTTATAAAACCTCTAAGGTTATCCTTCAATCGTTCCTCCTGTATTCCCTAGATACAGGGCATATCACAATACCATTTACTAATAGTAGAACCATTGTCTATATACTTCTGCAAAATTTCTCCACTGATTCTTAAAGGTTGTTGTTACCTTAACCCTTTCCCAATCATACTGTCAAAACTCATACTATCCCTATCAAGGGTGAAATGCCAACCTTTATGCATTCCCCTAGGATTCGTTTTAAGTTACCGATGTTCTATCCTTAATTCCACCTTTAAAAAGGTACAAGCATCCTTCCATGGATAAATAAAGTCATATATCCCTGATATGGGTATCTTATTCAATCATTCCCACCTCGATAGTAAATGCCTAATTTCACAATAACATCTGTATACAAAATGAGGTTAATCAAAATGGCCTCCAAAAGATAACAACGGTTATCCGCTTTTCTTGCCTAATCTGGTAACGATAACATGGATGTTCTGGAAGATATTGGTCGTGTTCAACGTGAACTTCTTCTTAATAATTCCTTATTTACTTTTGTTGTTTATCTCAACAGTCACCTCAATGTTGGGATATCTTTCATATCTGGCGTCTCCCTTTCTGGGTATCATGCCACCGGTCTTACACTTCACCTTCTTGAAGGTCACTTCCTTCATCCAATTTTCTTAATTTCTTACTTTCTTATCCCCTTAGTCTATCCGCGTCTCATTATTTATCCTTCGAATTATCTCAAGGTTTCCTCGAATCCTCCCAACTTACAGGGGATAAACTATATGCATCTCTTATGCCTTCAACCGTCAACTTTAACTCATGGTGAATCACCCTCATCCTGACGATCATATACTTTTCTATTTCTATTAATAGGAGTCTTTAGGGTTTCCTCATACCCAACTCCCTTATCATTCCTCAAACTCTGTTGCCTTTTTATTCCTTTCCACTTCAATTCCTTTTTATTTTCCTTTCTCTTATCATTATTTCATGAACCAACACAACATAAGCATTGATTTCAAATATCCCGTCATTCTGGATTCGCGTCTTCAGAACGAATCTTAACAACTTTTATAGCTTAGATTCATAATTCATCATACTCGTCTGCCTTTGTTCTGGCTCTAAAGCTTTTACACTATTCCATAACCTTGGGAATTACGATCCCGAAAACAATTGGCTGAACTTTAATCAGTTTATTATAATCTCTTGCTCCGTGCCTTCCTTGGCCTTTCACCAGCGGGTGGTCTCTCTCTTGGGAGGGTAAGTGACAAAATAGTCTTTTATGGTTCGTCAATCATTTAGAATCTCAAATGATTCATCTATTTCCTTTAGCCAGGCTCTTGCCTCGACTGGGTCAGCTTGTTCCTTGGAACTCTGAGAGCTTAGCGACTTAAAGGTCATGAAAGAATTTCCCACCGCACTGTCTCCTCAGGGTGGTGGTTGGGGATAATAGTCTAAGTTCTGTCTAGACAGGTCCATGAATTGCCGTATAGGGGTACCATCTCGGGTCTCCTTTCCTTACTCGACTTTTTGTTTCCTTATTATGAAATGTTTCATCCTACTCCCCATAATTGGGGTCATCTTTTAATTTAAAATCCTCATTTTCCACTCCATTATGTCATGGGTTCCTTCTATCTTGATGGCGACCTCCCTGACTATCGCGTTCAGGGTTTGCTCTAAATCTTATTCCTCAACTATGGCTCTCATCTAAGTTCCCATCCTTACACTCTTGAACTTTCGGAACCCAAATTCTATAGGAATACCTCATTATTCCCTTATCATCTTTCTCGATATTAATCTTTTATCTAATTGTTGGCTCTCTGCCTTCATTCATAACTTTTTCTGGCACAATATGATCTTTTCCAATAATTCGGGCTGTCTTGCAATCTCAAACAGCTTTTCGGTACCGGCTCCGGTTACCTTCACTTCTATTTCCATTTTCTCAAAATCTCTTATAAACTCTCCAAAAGGCATTATCATCTTGAGTCTCTCCTTTTTACTAAGGGCATCAGCCACCATATTGGCTTTCCCCGAATGATAAAGAATCTCCCAATCATTATTCTTGGTTAGCTCTAACTGCCTCTTCTGGCATATGTTGAGCTCTTTGTGACGTGAAAATGTACTAGAGCACTTATGGCTTAGGTAATTCTCGCACTTCTCTCCATACAAGTAGTGCCTCCAATCTTTAGGGTAAAACTATTGCCACGAGCCTAAGCTCATGGGCGGGGATATCGAATTTCATATTACCTTAATTGTCTTGACATGTACGCGATTACCTTACCGTGCTGCATAAGCACGCACCCTAAGCCCTTGTGCGAAGCGTCACTACACTTCACAAAATCTCCTTTTCCATCCGGCAACGCCAGCATAGGGGCCGTCACCAACCTTTGCTTCCGTTCTTAAAAGCTATTCTCGCATTTCTCTATCTATTCGAACTTCTCAGTCTTATGAGTAAGCCGCGTTAAGGGGGCTACTATCTTTACAAATTTGAACGAACCTCCGGTAGTGATCGACCAATCCTACCTCTGGTAGTTGACCTAACCATGGTCATCAATTCATCAGTGGCCCTTTATCCATTCTTGTCAGGATCCTCCATGGGATCCTCTTCAGCAACTATCCCTTCTAGGACAACATCCTTAATATCAACATCATCCGGTCCTGCATTAGGACACTCTATCGGATCCACAATCCGATCTCCAATTAGTAATAAAATATCATCGCGCTGTTGCTCCTCAACCTCAGGGTTCGGAGTCCCGCTACTCTATACGATAACGAACTACGCTTCTATCGCTACATTTATAAGGGTTCCCATAAGGGTTTTAACTGTCAGTACTACGTTAGGTAGTCCGACTATGAACTTGGCAAGAGTTCTTATTATCTTAGTGAACTTATTATCTTTACGTCCCATCATCTCTGAGGTTTATAACGCTTAGCTCTGATACCATTTCTGTAACACCCCCAGATCCGGGGTCGGGGATCCGAGTCGTCACGGTCTTTCATTCCACAATACCACTTCACTTACTTATTAAAAATAACCTTATGCTGTGACCCCACACTAACACACACCACAACCCGTTATAGTCTCAGAGATGAACATCAAAAAAAATATAACCACAAGTAATTATATTCCACAATTATCTGCCAATACACCTTAAAAGGTTTTCTGAATAGATTTACATTTTATTTGCCATTATTACAATTCATATTATACATAAGTCTGGTACATCAAAAGTTGAATGCCTAGCCTAGTGGTAGTTCCTACCTCAGCTACAGCAGCATCAACGCTTCCAGAAGACTGCCGAACGTTTTCTAACCTCTTGCGAATCGGGAGCTTGGTCCGGTTCATCTTGTCTATCTGATGTTGTGTGATGAAAGAAGAAAGCAAGGGTGAGCAGCAAGCCCACCAAAATAATATGCATAATTATTTACAGTATATGAGTCTACTCATAATACTCATGAAAGTCTTGGTCAAAAGAAATGAACCAAGTTGATAACTTAATGCGATGAAGTCGCAAAATATTCAGTATATACATATATACATATATACTTTTCAAAATATTGGAAGTCCTCTTCCATGCATAATATACACAAAGTCCCAGTGTATAACTGTATATAAAAAATATCGTTGCAAGGTGATCTCATATATCTAACCTTGTCTCAACGTTTTTCTGAAAATCTTTGTCATTCATAAGACAATTATTAATTAGATATAAGTTTAAAAGATGAAGTTACCAAATACTTCACTACACTTATATCATTCCCATATACTACTTGAACTACCACCGTTCAAGTTATAATCAGTTTCAAAAGTTCATCCCACTGATGAGACTACAAGACAAGATTTGAATAGATTCAATCTTTGAAATATTATTGAATGAAATAAAGTTACGAGATACTTTATTTAGTCCCGATATATATATATCCACATATATATATCTCTTAAACATTTCCTGGAACCTCTGTTATGTAAAGTATGAACAGAGTTTGAAACATCCAATGAATTTTGGAAAGGAAAGAATTTTGGCATAAACCCGATATCTTGCTGATCAGGCAAAGATACCAATAAGTAACCTTTTCTACTAGTAGATGGACGAATTCCCCACTGGTCATCACCCTGGTCATAATTAAGACCTATGCTGGACTGCCACTCAGCCACTTATGCATTTGATGGACTCCCACTGAGCCACTTACACAATAATAGACCGTACCCCGGCCTGTCGCTTATGCCGACTCAATGAGAGGGGCTTACTTCCCGAACGTTGGGCAAGTAATCAATTCATTTACCAAATCTGCAACCTTGTTGCGAATATAAAATACACCACAGAGCCGGATTCCCCAGGTTTTGAGCGAGTATTTAAATCCCCTTAAAAGGAAGATCTTAAATATAAAAATGAGTTTTGGGATCCGCTCTGACTTTTAAAAATCATTTTGAAGACTCGAAAACACTTTAAAGAGTGTTTGGAGTAAGGCTGATTTAATGAAGTAAATCAGTCCCCAGAATATTTTTAGAAAATGACTGAATATTATTATTTTAATTAATATTCCCATAAAGAATAATCTTTATAAAAATAATTGAAGTAGAAGTATTAAAATTTATACTTGAAACGAGTATTAAATAACCAAAGATATACTTATGTGAAAGTATTATCTTTATTTGAATAATCGAAAATAAGTTTGATTATTTACACCTTATTCTTTAATAAAATAAAGAATATATCTCAGCAAATAATCGGAGTCATAGATCCTCAAATGAATATTCAAATAATATTCATAAATAATATAAAAGAGTCATAAGCCTTCGAATGAATATTCAAATAATATTCAGATAAATAAATAAAAGAGTCATAAGCCCTCGAATAATATTCGAAATAATATTCAATAATAAAATGAAGTTTAAAGTTATCGAATAAACCTTATTCGATTAATAGTTTGGAAAACTATAACCATATATATATATAAATATATATATATATATATATCCATATCCATATAAAATCTACTCGGGATCCTCGACTCCCGGTTTTAGAAAATATTTTCACCTTTGGGTCCCTATACTAAGGGTATATGCAAGATACAACTATCCTCTAGCATAGGTATTATCAAATGAACCAACAGATATATATTTCAAGAATATGAAACAGGCATGCATATATACCATATTAGCATACTCCAATATATTGCAAAATTTGCTAATAACAATCATGCAATATCACAAGATAATGCATATACATATATTTACATCACAACAACAGTATAACGGGTAGAAAACTTGCCTGAGCGACTGGGGGTTACGAATGGCTCGGGACGAGTCTGGTAACCTATAAACAACAAGTAAGTTGGAATTAAACCAAAGTCACTTGTGAATCTATACTTTAACTAACTTAGACTCTAACGCTTGTTTTGCGCTCACTGATTCGCTTAAGTCACTCGGGTACCCTCGGCTCCACCATTTTTAATAATTTAACCTTTACGAGTTTTAAAGCGATTCCTTCGCGAGTGACTTACCAACTGCCTAAAACACTTACCATAAATGTTTCATGCATTAATTAACCCTTTTTGGTCTTTAACCTACATTTCAAAGTAAGGCGAGGGAAAAAGTTTCGTTCGCGAAACGCCGTTACTTGAAACGGTCGTTTCTCCTAAACCGTGCATCGGAATCGAACGAACTACATATCAAAACGAAGCTCGTAACATGAGCTATCTAAACATGGCAGTGGTCACAATCTAGCAGGGGGTTCTCGGGTCCTAATGCTATGCACAAAAACAGTCCAAAGAAAATCGGACATTACGACGGCTATGTTTACGCGATTACCAATATTTATACCACTCCAATTCTTTACCAATTCACTACAAACCACCCAACCATCATCAATACATCAAACACAACTTATATCAAGGCAAAGTCAGTCCATAATCTCAAGGTTTTCCAACTCATTCAACCACAAACATGATCTACTAATCCATAACTTAAGATTCATTAACCATTAACCAAGATTCATATCCAAAATCACCACAAATCCAACCCAACTATCTAACATACATGGATCTTGCTATACATACATGGATATTTCTATATAGACATTAATCCATCCATAAACTCATCAAAACTCAAAGTTCAAACTATAAGTTAAAGGTGAAAGTTGTTTATACCTCCTTGAAGCTTCCTAACACAACCCAAGAGCTTTGAATGCCTAAAAGAACCTTGATCCTTGCTTGTATAACCTTAATCTTTCATAAAAATCCAAGAAAACTAAAGTTATTTCTTGAAGGTTACTATTCACCATCTTCTTCCTTGATTTATAGAAAAAGATTGGCTTGGAATTAGAAGCTTAAACTTATAGGAAGTATGTAACTTAACTAGGAGAAGCTAGGATAATTACCTTGCTAAATAATAAGTGGTGGAGCTTGGATCTTCAAATTTTAAGAAATGGGCCGAGAGCTAGCTTGGGAAGAAGATATTTTTGTGTTTTGTTTGATGAAAATGAAATGATTTGCTTGGTTGGTTGATTTTTGTGTTGTTTTTTGGTTAATGACTTAATTAACCTTGATTTTGTGTGGTTATAATTCAACCACACTTCCTTCCCTTCTATGTCATGCTTGTGTCACCTTGCACATGTCATTATGCTCCCACTTGTCCACACCTTGTGGTTTGATGATGTCACAATCCCTGGCTTCTTGTACAAGCTTGTCTCTTGGTCACTTATTTGTTTTACGGTTCACTTATCTTTCGTTCTCGTTTATCGTTTGAGGGATCATACCCGGGATCTTATTACTTAGGTTCCCTTAACCTTTCTCAATATATTATATTCCTTTTATGATCCTCTCTTATAATCCTTTAATTTAAATCCTTTTTATCCTGTTACCTTATACTCAATTCTCTCCGTATATTGTGGATTTCCGGGAAAAATCAAAGTGTTCGGAATTGGATTCTGACGATCTTTACATACACTTATATACCACATAGAGTACTAATAATATCCCATAAGATCAATAACAGAACCCCTACATAGCGTGGCATGAAAAGTTTTCTCATTCAGCAAAAACACTATTCATAAGGGTTTCAAAAATTTCCAAAAATTGGGGTTATTACATCCTATCTTCTGTGACAACACAAGTGCCATAGCCATAACAGAGAATCCTGTGCAGCACTCAAGGACCAAGCACATTGATATCAAGTACCACTTCATTAGGGAGCATGTCATGAATGGTACAGTGGAACTACATTTTGTTCCAAGTGAACAACAAATTGCTGACATATTTACCAAGCCACTTGATGAATCAACATTCACAAGATTGGTAAGTGAGCTAGGTATGCTTAATTACTCTTAAAATTCATGTCTTTATTGCAATTTGAATTGAAGCCTGAAATATATTAGTTGCTAGAATAAATTTGACTTTTAACATAGTTTATTCCATCAACGGATGTTCCCTATCCGTTGAAAGTCAAAATTGCTCTATCAACGGATAGTCATTATCCGTTGAAAGACAAATACATTTCTGGAATTTCTATCCGTCAACGGATAAAACTGAAGTACCTTTCAACGGATGACAATTTGCCTTATCCGTTGAAATGTCACATCAGTCGATTCAGGTGTTTAACAGCCGTTGATTCTATTCTCTTAACCGTTGATACTCGTACATACATCTGTATGTATTGGTTTTAAAGGTAGTTTTTAGAACACTTATAGTTTATTCTTAAACGGCTGAAATTCACTAACGCATATTTATTGATAAATCTTTCTTTTGTATTTTTGTTTATTAATTTGAGAAAGCACATAAGTCCTTCTGATTGTTCATTTTTTACTTTACGCTTTCTTGAAATTTCAAGCATTTACCATATTCTCTCTGCAAAAACTTCAAGTTATTCTCTGCTATTTCTACTCACAACAATGGCACCAGTCGTGAAGATTATGTCTCAATCTGGGTTCATCTATGAAAAGAACAATTTCATAGCTTTGGTAGAAAAGAATGAAGCCCACTCAGACTATCACAAAATGATGGACTTCATCAAAAACTGCAAACTTAGCTATGCAATGTTGGAAGCCCCAACAATTTTCTGTGAAGTAGTTGAGGAGATTTGGACAACTGCTGAGTTCAACTCCATGGATATGACTATCTCCTTCACTCTCAAAGGTAAAACTCACTGTATTAACTGTGATGATTTACAAGCATGTTTTAAATTGCCTGAGAACAATGCCATGACACCACACACTGATAGTGATGTATCCAGCATGTTAGATTCCATAGGATATTCTCTTAACTCTGCTAATTTAGGGAGTATTAGAAGAAAAGGCCTTAGGAAAGAATGGAGTTTCCTTGGGGATGCCTTTATAAAGGTTTTCTCTGGGAAAATCAGTAATTTTGATGCCATAACTTCATCTCTGGTTAATATGCTCTATATGCTTGTTTCTGATAGGTATTTTAACTTTAGCAACTATGTGATGCTAGAATTAGGTACTAGATTAGGTAACAAAGCTAATAGACCTAATAACATCTATTATGCTAGATTCTTTATGTTATTGGCTAACCATGTTGCTGAAGGTTTAGTCATAATCAATGAGAATAATAAACTCAAGTGTTGGGCACAAGAGAAAAGAGTTCTTGCAGACTTGAAGAGAATGGATCTTAACAGCAGTGTGCCATTGGTATATTTACCAATCATGAATGCACCTCAGGTAGGTGAGGTAATTGCTTCTACAACCCCTACTTCTTCCAACCCCTCTATTTCTTTATCTTCTAGTGTGGCCATGAAATCTGTGATGCCCCAACAGATTTCTACCAAGGTCACCAAAACTAAACTTTCAAAATCCAAGACAAAGAAATCCACCTCTGTTGTTTCTCAAAAGACAACAGTTGTAACACCAACTATTAACCCTGAGGTGAGTGAACAGGGTGTGAGTGGTGAGGGGAGGGGTGAACATCAAAGAAACCCCCAGGATAAGGAAGGAAAGTTGAGTGCTTCCCAAGCTAGCCAAGCCACAGTTTCTCAAAAAGCTGTGGTGGTTGAAAAGGTATCTAGCACATCCCTAGTAGCATCCTCCCAAAAGGATGTTACTATTGAAAATAGTTCCAAACCAGGAACACAGAACAAAAGAGGGAGGGACACTAAAGCCAAACACTCACCAACAAAAGCCTTTATTAGAAGAAAGAAGGCAAGAACCCAATCTTCTACACAGGGTGCACACACTGCACAGATACATCCATCTGTATCTATGCCTTCTCAAACTCAGTTTGATGTGGCTCCAATAAATGTGGAGTCACAGCCCCATTCTCTCACAATAATCACACATCAATCACCAAACACTTCATCACCATCTCTGGATGTGGATATGTTATTCCCATCAATTCCTGATTCTCCCTCTTTACAACTCAGGGAGGAGCCCCACTCAAATACAGGTGATCATCATCTCTTAGATGATTTGTTGGATCACCCGCAAATTCTTTCAGATATAATTGAAGGATCTGTGTCACCACATCTCAAATCAATTTACACAGATTCAACAGTTATATCACTTTCAATTTCAACTTCTTTTCCTTCTTCAACGGATATCACTCATCCGTTGACAAGTGGTTGCTCTTCAACGGATAAGCTTAACAGCAGTTATCCGTTGATAACATCAGTTTCACCTTCAACGGATATTCCACATCCGTTGATAGTCTCTCCACACATAACTGAATCAATTCCAAGTGAAGAAGACATGAATACTGTGCAATCACTCTTAGGATTGAGGGAAGGGAGTGAAAATTTGAGTGAGAGGCTGGGTTGCTCCCAGGCAAAAGGAGAGATTGAGAGCTCAAAAATGCATGCTATTTCTTCCAGCATGGCAAAAGTAAGTGAGAGGAGTACCACCTTAGTAGGTGAAGGTGAGGGAGTGAGATGTGTGAGCCAGGGGGAGCCCCTGATGCAAGAACATAGAGAAAAAGAGAGAAAAGCAGGTACAGTAGATACAAGGGTGGAACCAGCCATTGCTAATGAGTCAATGATTGTGGATGATGCTGACAAGGAAAGACAATTTCAGCAACATTACAAAGCTGTAATTGATGACATTTCCTTGGATGCTGACACTTTTACTCATCCTGTAACAGCCTATCAACTGTTGGCTGCTCAGGGCAATGAGGAGGCAGAAATGTCACTAAATCTAGTGCACACAACAGAATCTCTTCTAAGGGATAAAGCTGACATTAACAAAATGCCTTCTACAGCTGGTGAGCCATCTGAGGAATTTGGAGCAAATTCTGATGATGATGACTCTATTTCTTTTAATGGAAGCATGAACTTAGGGGGAGATGAAGGCCCTAGTTCAATTCCAAAACTACCTGAATGGGCCTTGACTAAGGAGTATAGATCAGGGGAATTCAATGTCTCTTTAGTCAAACAAATCAACACTATTCAACAGGCCATTCAGAATACTTCACAAGCAAGTATCAAGGCTATCCTTCAAGCTCACCTGGACTCACTGCATCTCATGAAGCTGCAGCAAGTGAAGCAGAATCTGAGTATAGATGATCTCAGGAAGGATATTGCTGACTTGAAAAGCTATACTTCAGACAAATTGGATTCAGTCATGCCCTATGGTACATTGCAGGACTTGGTTTCGAGATTGAAGAAAGAATCTGTTACTGAAAAACGGTTGGCCAAGTTAGAAGACAGAGTTCAAGTTATTGAAGATTCTGTGGCCACCATTCTTCACAATCAACAATCTCAAACCAATCTCCTAATGCAGCTGGCAAAAGCACAAGGCTTGACCCCTCTCCTTGATGATAACAAAAAGGGGGAGAGTAAAAGGGAAGGGGAAGGAGAGCCATCTACAAAAATCAACATATCTAAAGTGCTAGTTCCTGCCATCACCATCACTACTTCTCCAACAATCATTCAAATCAAGGGCAAGCCTGATGGAATTGATTTGATTCAGCTAGCAGCAGCTGAAATTCAAGTGAAAGAGCAAAGGAGGAGAATTGATGAAAGGTTGCAACTGCTGTTTGGTTCTACACAAGACAAATCAACATCTGTGAAATACAGCACAAAAATTGAACCAATCAACATGGAGCTCATGCCAGTAGGGAGTCATAAGGATGGAGAAGCTTCTTCCAAAGAACCACAAGCTATAATTCTCAAGCCCAATGAAAGATCCAATAAGGACTCAACAAAGAATCCTTTAAAAGAAGTGGACTTTCCTCCTCCAAAAGCTGATGAGAACAAGATTTTAGGCAGGAGTATTGCTTATCTCAAAGAGACCATGGATGAGGCTGTAAGGAGAAATAGAGCTATTATAATTAGAGAGGGAAAGAGCATCTGTGTGATGCAAGGACATCCCAAATTCTCAATAGCCAAGAAGGAAGAAGCCAAGCAATTAAAGACTGACAAAAGAGCACAAGCAAAGCTTGAACAACAGCTGAAGTCAAGTCTAGTTGAAAAAGAAAAAGGGATTGAAGTCAGGGGTGAAGACAAGACTACAAACCTAGATGAGGTTTTAGGGAGTATATTTGGTGAGAGTGTGGAAGAAAGAGAGGAATGGCAGAAGGGAAACAGAAGAAAGGCCAAGGCACAAAGAAGGAGTGGAGATAACATTGAAGTAACCAAATCTATATCTAAACCACTACCTTCCATACCTGAACCCCTTGTTGCTGATCCCACAATAAACATCCATGGTGAACCAATCATTCCAAAAGAGGAACCTATTGATTGGGATACTATCAAATTGCCTACCTTTCTAACCACTCTTCCACTACCAAAGAAACAGAAAAGAAAACCAAAATCTACACCTCCCATAACCTCTAAGAAATTCACTCAAAAACAGAAACCTAAGCCTAAATCACCCATTTCTAAAGATGATTATGTTCACATCTGTGACATAAAAGAAATTTCAGACATTGAACTCTATCTGGATGAGCTGGAGGATGTAAGGGGAATAGCTGCCTACAGACAGCTACCAGAGAGATTAGTGTTCAGATATAAAGGAGCTGGGGAAAGAACATGGCCTCTCCACAGGATTCTGGATGAAGGCTACTCTACCTTGATTAGAGTCTTTTCAGCTATACAAAAGGATTCTGGCTTTACCAGAACTGCCAAGACTGAAATTCTCAACAAGATAGCCAATATAAGGAAAACTTGGAGGGAGCCCAATGCTTTACCCAGGACTTTACTCATTCAAGAAAGGGAAATGAAAATTCACAAATCACCTCATTGGTTGATGGAATTTAGAGATGATAAAGGAGTCAGAAGATTTTTCAGACTTGAAGACCAACTCAAGATTGCCAGCAATGAAACTCTCAAAGAAATGCAATCTAAGTTGGATGTCAGTGTTGAAGATGAAGCTGAATTCTTCAGACAACTCCAACTCCAAATTGAGGAAAATGACAAAAGGCTAGGAAAGAAAACCAGGGAACAAAGAAGAAAAAGATGATTTGCTCAGACTAAAGGAGTGTCCTTGGAAACACTGTAAATCTTCAATTACCTCCTAGTACATACACTTTTGCAGCATTTTTAAATTTCTACTTAGTTTCAATTCATATATCTGTTAAGTGTTTTGTTATCATCAAGTTAACCCTGAATTTATGCCTACAATTCTTATAGACATAAATAGGGGGAGATTGTTAGGAATGTATGTGCATTAGTTTGATGATATGTTTAACAAAATACTTAAGTAGAAATTTAGTGTCTGTAGCCTCAACGGATAAGATCACTTTGGCTATCCGTTGATGGTGTAGCTTTACTTAGAAATAAGTCTAGTGTTGTAGCATATTTCAGTCTCTGTATTTAAAATGTAATTCTTGGAAGATGAGAGAAACTATGAGTCATGTTGACTACTAGATGATATGCAGATAGGAAGGCCAATTGTAAATACTTCATGCCTTGTAATTTTGTATAAGTGAAGTGGTATCAACGGATGACTTAAAGACCTTCAACGGATAAGAAGCTAAGCTTCAACGGATGTCTCTGAAGCTTCAACGGATAAAGTCATCAACGGATAACATCCTTCAACGGATGAAAGCTTCACATCCTTCAGTGCATCAACGGATGAAAGCTTCAACGGATGTTCTGATGATTAGCCGTTGATAAGGGGTAGTTGTACCTACAAACAGAGGCACATGGGTTGATAGAGACAACTGAGATGTGGTAGCCGAATTTCAGGAACAACAGAAAAAGCAGCCGTTCTTCTTTAGTACAAAGATGCAATAGTCAACAAAGTACTGGAGTGAACAGGAAAAGAAGCAAGTGAAGAACTTATTTTATTACTGTATTTTATATTGTTCTTAACTTGTACACTTGGTAATATATAAACCAAGTAGAAGCTAGTAATTAGATGTGAGATTTTCCAGAGCTGTTTAGAAAAATATTGAGAGAAAATCCATCTAGTTTGTACTAGGATGCAGCTGTGATCAACATTGTTTAATCACAGGTTTTCTAAAATACCATCTCTGGTGGAACAACAAATCCACCAGAAAAGTTTTTAAGTTCTGTTGTGTTCTTTACATTTGTGCTTGAATTTATATCTGTCTGTATTAGCTTAAAGCAATTCACACACTTGTTGTTCTTGAACACACAACTTTCATAAACTGCTCAAAACTTGAAAAAGTTTTGAGATTTACATTCAACCCCCCTTCTGTAAATCTCATTGTTAGTCCACCAGGAATAACAATCCTAGTTATATATGGCGGAGTGTGATGGAATCTCAGCATATTATTAAGAAAGGTATTGATTGCAGGATGGGCAATGTCAACTCTATTAGTATTCTGAATGATCCTTGGTTGTCAATGGAGAACGATCCGTATATTCA
Source organism: Apium graveolens (assembly GCF_009905375.1). Classification (NCBI taxonomy): domain Eukaryota; kingdom Viridiplantae; phylum Streptophyta; class Magnoliopsida; order Apiales; family Apiaceae; genus Apium; species Apium graveolens. The sequence goes on from NC_133656.1 coordinate 239,120,048, forward strand.
TACTGATAATGAAGCCATTCGAGGTCAAAAGGTTTCTTCTCTGATGAATATGGAAGGAAACAGTTGGGATGTTGATCTTATTTTGGACATTTTTGATGCAAGGGATGCAGATATTATTTTATCCACTCCTCTGAATAACGAAGTCGAAGATGCATGGTATTGGAGGAAAGAAAAGTTAGGAGATTACTTTGTCAAAACTGGTTATTTGCTTCTTGAAGGTGAAAGTAATGCGAATAGTTCAACAGCGAGTTCTGGATTCTGACGGAAGATTTGGAATTTGAAAATTCCACCTAAGGTTAAAAATTTTTTATGGAGAGCTTCTACGAATTGCTTACCTACGAAAGATTTGCTTCGTTCTAGAAAGGTACCAGTAAACGAGTTTTGTGCAGTGTGCAATGCATATCCAGAATCAGTGCTGCATGTTTTAGTGTTATGCTGTCATGCTGTTTCCAGTTGGGAGAAATTGGCTATCTTACAAGTTTCTGGTGAGTTTACTTCGTTCCCAGAATGGCTTGAGCTGGTTTTTCAACAGCATAATCAGGAGAAAATTACGCTTATTGCTATGGTTTGCTGGATGTTGTGGAAGAGTAGGAATGATCTTATTTGGAAACTACGCAGCTTGGAATCTTCAGCAGTGGTGGAATCAGCGTACTCGATCCTTAACCAATGGAGATGTGTTCAAGATCGAACTTTCGATCATTTTCTGGGCTTTATGTCCAACGAAGACGGAGACGAGCATTGGCGATTACTCAAGGTTAATGGTGTTAAGGTAAACTCTGACGCTGCCATTTTTGAGGAGGATGGTTGTTATAGTTATGCGTATATAGGTAGGGATCAGAATAGAGGGTTGATCGAGGCTAGAGCGCAGTGTTTAAGAGGAAGGCCTAGTCCGGAGTTGGCTGAAGCAGTCGGTATCCGGGAGGCTTTGAGTTAGGTGAAAAATGGAGGTCACGAGAATGTTGTTATAGAGTCTGATTGCTTGCAGATAGTTCAGTCCATCCGTAGCTCCTTTCTTTGTTTTTCGTATTTGGGGAGAGTTGTTAAGGATTGTCTGGATATTATAGCAAGTTTGAGTAGCAAAAACGTCAAGTTTAGGTTCGTTAAACGGTCCGCGAACAAGGTCGCTCATTTCTTAGCGAAATCCACTTGTTCTATAGCTGATCGTAGCTGGAGGGTGGAAGATGTCCATCCCGATTTGTTTACTGTATTATCGAATGATTTGAATCATCAATAAAATTTGAATCTTTTGCGGCAAAAAAAAAATAATATAAAAATTTGAATAAAAATTTATTTGGCTTATATAATATAATATAAAATATATATTAACTATTCGAGCTAAAATAAAATAATATTAATTCGGCTCCATTTCATCTATTATTCTGATACATCATTCAGGGATAAAATTAAGTGGAGGGGATATGAATCCCATCTAATAGATTTGCATAAAAAATATTATTATATTTCTTGGTCAAAATTTTTAAAAATATTATATATTGAGTTTTTTTTTACCATCTCTTCTCTCTGACAAATCTCTGCGGCATAGCTTTAATGACTGACAAATAGTGACAATATCTTGCAGATTTCGAACTCTCTCAGTATCTTGTACATATGAAAAGATGAAAAGATGAGATACAGATCAAACATTCGATACTTACGATCTGTAACACCTATAGATACAGCCACAACATCATCATCATCCTTAGGTATTTATCTTACGCCCTTTCTTCATTCACATTCTCTTCACATTAACCCTAATCATCCCAAAAAACCCTTTATTGCTTCTTTATCAAACCCTAATGCTCAATTACAGCAATTACTTTACGAGAAATCAAAGGTTGGTTTCGATAAGCTCGATGATGCTCTCTTTGTGTTCGATAAAATGCTCAAAATGAAGCCTCTGCTTCCTGCTATGCAATTCAGTCAGCTCTTAGCGGGCCTTGTTCGAATGAAAGAGTACTCTGTAGGTGTCTCTATGTTTAGAGATATGTGCGTTTTATGCGTTCCCGTTAATATATGCACCTATAATACTGTAATCAACTGTTGCTGTCACCTGAATAGACTTGATTACGCCTTTTCGTTGTTGGGCGGAATCATTAAGCGTGGTTTTGTCCCAAATGTTGTCACCTACAGCACTCTTATCAAGGGCCTTCTATCTCAAGACAGGCCTGTTGAGGCTGAACATTTGTTTAAGAAGCTTATTTTATTCAATGAGGTTCAACCCAATGTAGTAACCTATAGCATTATCATCGACGGTCTATGCAAAACTTCAAATACTTTAAAGGCTGTCAAGTTGTTTAGAAATATGGGGAAGAAAGGTTGTATTCCCAATACAGTGACTTATTCCACCCTTATTGATGCTTTATGCAAAGACCGACATGTTGATCATGCATTGAGTCTTCTTTCTGCAATGAACCATAAAGGCATTTCACCGGATGTTGTAACCTATAATTCATTAATTCAAGGTCTCTGCAACTTTGGTCGATGGGAAGATGCAATTCAATTGCTGGGAGAGATGAATGCCAGGAATATCCCTCCAGATTTGCATACTTACAATATATTGATAGATGCATGTTGCAAAGAAGGAAAGGTTAAAGATGCGGAATCTGTGATGGAATTGATGATTCAAAGAGGCCAATATACTGATGTAGTCACGTATAGTTCACTGATGGATGGATATTGCTTGCGTGGAGAAATTGATGAAGCATTAGAGGTGCTCAAAACCATGAGGGGAAAGGGTATATTGCCCAATTCTCGTACCTACAATATTTTGATAAATGGTTGTTGTAAAAAGATGGAAGTAGACAGAGCAATTGATCTACTTAAACAAATGCCCCTTGAAGGTTTGGTACCAACAATTGAAACTTTCAATACTATTTTGCAAGGTTTTTTTTATACCGGTAGAGTTGTTGAAGCACGAAAGTTTCTTCAGGAGAGGATGCTAAACGAAGGTTGTAAACTGAATATTGTGACATGTAGGATCATATTGCATGGTCTTTGCGAGAACCATCTTGTTGGTGAAGCACTCTCTTTCTTTCACACAATGGAATGCGCTGGTATACATCCAGATATAATTATTTACACTATTCTGATTGACGGATTGAGCAAAGATGGACGTCTAGAAAAGGCAAGAACCCTTTTTGAAAGCCTTCCTTCGAAAGGTTTAAGACCTGATGTCAAAGCGTATACCGTCATGATCGGAGCATTTTGTCGAGAAGGGTTTCTCGATGAGGCGAATGTACTATTTGCGAAAATGAAAGATAGTATTTGCTTGCCTGATGGTGCTACCTACAACACACTTATTCGCGGCAGTTTTTGCAACATGAAGTACAGTGAGGCAAGTGCACTCATAGATGAGATGCGTGCTCGCGGCTTCTCAATAGATGCATCTACTGTGTCCATGTTACTAGTCTTACTTGAATCAAAAGATCAGGATCCTGCTCTTCTTGCTTTGCGTAAGAAGTACTTGACGTAGTTACCTTGTATAATTCCAAATCAGGCTTTGATAAGCTCGATAATCGCTTCTTTTATTTCGGCTAAAATCTGCAATTGATACCTCTGTTTCCTGATTGAGTGTTCCTGTATGAATTTTGATCAATTGCTAGCAACAACTGCTATACATATAATATTTTGTTGGATGCATATTGCAATAAAAGAGAAAACTAGACATGAATATTTATCTTCATGGAGAAATTGCAAATGTTCAGCATTTTGTTGCATGAATTGTGTCAGCCGGGTAAATAAATAAAGTACACTTCTTTTGAATAAGATGTAAGATTAAGGCAACAATACGGTGACATACACTCCCTGTTAGATTGTTTTTGGAAGAAGTATCATAGTGATATGTCACTGTCTTTGTTTCTCTTGATGCATTCTAATGCTTACTCCTTTTATATTCCTTAGTTTCTAATTGCATTGCTTACAATATTGTTATATGTATATGTATTCAACATTATTCTTCTAATGAAGCTTCTGTACTGATAGACAACATTCTTGTTTGTGGCTTCTTAGGAGATCCTACATAAGGTCCATGTTATCACACCTTCGATAAGTATGCATACTATTATACTTCCTAAATTGAATACATTTACAATTGTTATTTTAGATGTTTTTAATCTCTTGCTATGCAGCACACGTCGTTTGCATTCAAGAGGTAATTGCAGAGTGCAGATTCTGCTCCCCGTTTCGAGGTAACAGAATATGACAATAGCCTTCATTTGTCAAACATGAACCACTCGGTTCACTGTTTGATTCGGTTCCAGATTATTAGATCATTTCTATTTTTAATTCTAAAAAATTGTCTTCTACTATATGCCTTGTAATCCGGGAGACTGGTGTATATTATGACCTCTGCTAATGGAAACTAATGTTCCAAAGTTTTGTTATTATGGTAGTTCTCATAATCTTTATCATGACATCCTCAATATCTAATAGAAATGTTTTAAGAGAAGGGAAAAATAGGCGGACGTGGAATTCAGTTGCAGAAAAAACGCAGACATAGAATGTTATTAACATAATTGGATATATGATGTAGCTACTGATTCGGTGATTCATTTACACGATGAAAGCGTAAACATGGAATTAGAAATCTTTAGAAATGTAATTTTTTTAATTAAAAATTGTTCATGTAGTGATTCTGATGATATAAGAAATAGCCGAGGAAAAGAATGTTATTAACATAATTGAATATATGATGCTCCTTATTCTAATTTGTTGCTTAAATTAATACTTTAATACACTTAGCAGTCAAAAAAATTGAATTGGTTTATGACCTTTTAATGCTCGACTAGATGTAATTGGTTTTAGCAGAAATCTTTATAACTATGGCTGTACTGTATGATTTTTAAGTGTATTCGAACTTGGATGTTGTCTTGGTATTGCGGTCAAAATGTGACCTTGAGGCTCTTTTAGGTTAATTGTTACTCGTGTGTAGATCTATTATTTAACGAGTATTAGTTTATGAGTAAGCAAATTGTTACATGTTTATTCAGGTATCTTTCGTTAGCTCCGGTAGCATATTTGGTGCTTCTGTTCCTGGGGATTCATTATCCTTACAGTCAAGAGAGCATAAGAATTGTAAACTACTATTCACTATTATAAGTGTCTACTGTAATATATGCTGTTTTGATTTCTATCCCCTGTAATTGTTACAGAAAATCTAGTTCTCGGAGTATCCAACCAATCCAAGTTACAGCCCCTGAACAGCCACCTACCATTCAGAGTAAGAAATGTACGTTGTTACCTAATGCATGGCAAAAAATTTGAGGATTTAGAACTTCTAAGTCTGCTCAATTTTTACAGAACTGGGAGGAAGACAAGATTCGGAATCAATAGTAAGTTAAGTTATGTATTGTGTTGTGTTTTATTTTAGTTTCTCTAATTGATTTATTTCTGATTTAACAAGGCAAATTTAAAATCCCTTGTCTGACACGACATTATTTGTCAGATCGTTTGTCCGAAATGTGGACGTTTTGACCAAGTACTAACTGAAAGACCACATATGAAATGTTCATGGAATTCAAATTGAAAGATTTGAGAAATGAGAAAAAAGGAGAGGGAAAGAGGTTGCCTAATATGCAAAGTCAAATTTTACTTGTTTATTAATAAATTAGGTCATCTGCCTTACCCGTTACCAAAGATTGGGAATAGACAATAGTCGTTTTGTAATTATATATAGTTGTCCTGTACCAATGTCCTTGCTAATCAAATGTTTATGTATATTAATCTTTTAGTAAAAAACTTTAAGTGCACTACTGGACTTCACCAGGAACCCTGCAGAGATACCATGTAGTGAATATGGGGCAGACTTTGTTTTTGAATCTTATGGGGTTTTCACAACAGTTGACAAGGCTTCAGAACACAAAAAGGTGGGTGCAATCTCTCTTGTTCTATAGCTATCTCTCTCACGCACACAAATGTCTCTCTCATCTCTCTCAAACTTTCTCTAGCACTTCAATTTGAGTATTTAATACGTTAATCTGCAGTGTGGTTTGAAGAAAGTTGTAATTTTTTTCTCCCTCAGCTGATGCTCCTATGTTTGTTGTGGGTGTTAGAGAAAACATACAAAGTGAACATGGATATCATATGCACTACCAGTTGCCTTGCTCCTCTTGCCAAGGTTGGTTTGTACTTTGTATAAATGCTACTGTATCTTGTACTGTTAGCCTGTGAACAAACTGTAAGTAACATGACTTTAATTGCTCAGTCACACGACCAAGTGATCTTCTTCGGAAGTATGACAGGGAAAAAAGACTAATATATAATAGTTGACATGAACAAATTCATATCATGGTTATGGCAACTGTGGACTCAGTAAATGTTTGATTACAAAACAATTTGTGCAGGTGGTTCACGAAGAGTTTGGCATTCTGGCGAGGTTGATGAATAATTGACTACTGTGCAAGTGATTTTGTTGGTGGCAACTCAAGGTCCCTCCCTCCCTCACCCAAATCACATTTAATAAAAAGGGTGAAATAAGCTATACTTCATGGCCACTGGCCAGTTTGGTCTTTTTGTACCATTGTTTTCCCTTGGTAACTCTAGAGATTTTACATGCAGTGGTGTTGTTGTATCATATCATGCAAGAGTTCAGGGGATCAGTCATTTGTATCTATCTGTGTTCCTAGAATATCCTTCCATTTGAAGCAGATGAAAAATGGGTTCTGTTTGGAATTTTGTGAATAAAAGCTCTCTGCACTGATATGTAGATGTAGGTCTGTTTACAAACGTAGACAATTGGTCAGTCTTTACTCTTTGGTAGTTTCTGGTAAATTAGGATTGGTCATAGTTGCTAGAGTAATTGTTTTACAATATGTTTTATTATCTCGCAGGTCAAGTAAATTTGACGCTCAAGATGGGATGGGGTTGAGTGGGTCCTTTATAAAAGCTTGTATCGTGGTACGACAATGAGTGTGGCTTCAGGTACAGTTTTACTTTAAAATTGAAGCGAGTGCTTGTAACAATACCCAGCTAATCTTTCTTTCAGCCATGGAGTGTTGGACCTGATCGAACGTGGCATTGGTAGCAGCCGGGAAGCAGCCGATGCTTCAATTTTTGCTCTATCATAACTACTAACTAGTTTGTCTAACATAGAAATAAAAAATACAGTGGTCATTTTTTGCTGTTGAGTTGACCTTTGTTATCCTTTATAAGATCTGACCCAAGAGGAAACTTTTAGTTGAACTGTATCAGTATCAATGTTATATTAATGGTATGATTGTGTAAACTGTAGCCTTCAGATGTTTTTCATAATAATAACCATGTTGGAATATTTGCATGGTCCAATCAGTTTTTTTTTTAGAGCCGGCCAAACGGGCGGTTTGGCTCGGCACGAGCGTAGTTCGGCTCGCCTAGTATTCGCATTACTCGTCTCGTCACGGTCTGGTTCGTTATTCGGCACTATTCGGATATGCACACGAGCTCTGTATTTTGGGAAACCGGAACCGGCCCGTAACCGCTCGCCAGAGCTGTTGACGAATAAACAGCAGAAAAAATGAATAAAAAACGAATTAACCGGCCCGTTATTCGCGAGGCCCGCCAGCTCGCGGTTATTCGCGAGTCATCTATTGACTTGTCCTCTTTGTGAACCATATATATTAGCAAATAGTTAGCTTCTGACTTTCTGACTTTGTGAATTAAGAATTCAAAACTTCATTACTTTATGTCACACTATTTGCTTCTAACTAAAAATCAATCAGATAATGAATTTGTTATGGTTTATATTTTATTTAAATTATAAATACGGTTTGTTCCGTTTTGTTAGAGAAGAGTTCTCTATAATTAATTTTAACATTTTTTTAATTAATAAAATTTATAGAGGTATCGTCATCTTTTTCCTTATTTTAATACATATTATATTTTAATACATATTAGTTTTCCAAAATCGAAAAAATATTTTAACAGAAAAAATTAAGATCAGAAAAAAAAAAGAAAAGTAAAAACAAAACATACATTATATACAATTTGCGTACATGTGTATAAAAAAGGAAAAAAAACAAAAAAAACAAAGTAATAAATATAAGGAGAAAAACGTGTAAACAATAAACAAGTAAAACAAGTAGTGTGATTTGTGAATTATGTGAAGTGCACGTGCTAAACAAGATGGAACCGATTTATTCGTTAGTTATTCGCCTAACCGCGTGTTGGGGAAAGCTTGAACCCAATTCCTATAACTCGGCTAAACCGCGTGCCGTTCACGATTGATTGCTTTTCAGGACCGGCTCGGCACGGCCCGGACCGTAAATTTATACGGGCTGTTCACGACTTCTATTCAACATTAACCGGCCCGTTAATTATTCGGCCCGACACGCACGGCCCGTTCGTGTGTCCGGCTCTAGCTGTAATGCACGTACGTATAAACATTTCACTTAATAAGCGATGAATAAGCTCAATTTACCCTGCTTGTCACCAACAAAGGCCCGGTGCAGTGGTTACGCTCTTATATTCTCTTGCAGGAGGTTATGAGTTTGACTCATGGTGTAATTAATTAGCAAAAGAAAAAAAAAAGTTAACCCTGCTTTTAAACACCATAAATTGACCTAAAGCGTTTTCACAATCATGCCATCAAGAAAACAATGATAACTAGTTCGACGGAAAGTTGTTACTTGGACAAATTGTATCAAGCTCCAGCCTTTTGTTAATAATCTTACAAAGGATAACAACAAAGTTCAACTCCACAGCAAAAATGACCTATATTTCTGATTTCTATGTTTGACAAACTAGTTATTAATTGAGCGAAAATTGTAGCATCGGCTGCTTCCCATCAAATTTAGTACGTAGCTGCTACTAATGCCATGTGTTCGATCAGGTCCAGCACTCGGTTGCTGAAAGAAAGATTCGCAAGATATTGGCACAGGCACTCACATCGAAGAGAGATAACAGAGTAAACGGATTTGAAAGTTAGATGTAGGATATTAACTGTACCTGTAGCCCCACTCATTGTCGTACCACGATACAAGCTTCATGAACGATGCACTCAACCCCATTCCAGCTTGTGCATCAAATATACTTGACCTGGGAGATGGCAAAGATAACATATATTGAAGGAATTACCCTAGCAGATATGACTAGTTGTCCAAATTTATTAGAAGATTGACCAACTGTCTAGGTTCAAGACCAAAGCTACATGTTAAAATATAGAGCTTTTAAATTGCATAAATCCGACCAGAACCCATCTCTAGTTTTTAAATTGCTTCATAAGCTTCAATTTTAGGACTATAGATATACACAAATGACCGAACCCCTCAACTCTTGCATGACTTGCTACAACATTATTGCATGCAACATCTTTAAAATTACCAAGGGAAAAACAATGGTAAGGAAGACCATGCTGGCCATTAAGTATAGCCTATTTTCGCCCATTCACATAATCTCATAACAGAATACCGGGTAATAATTTAGTCGGCGCCTCCATTTCCACGATAATTTTTAAATCATTATGTAAATGTGTGTGTGTGTGTGTGAGTGAGAGAGAGAGAGAGAGAGAGAGAGAGAGACCTTGAGTCGCCAACAAAATCACTTGAGACAACATCGTCATCAGTGTACCCAAGAATCCCATGAAGTGGTCCCTCAGATGCGTACCTTCAAGCCAAATTACAATTGTAAATATAAAAAAGAGTGCCGCAAATACAATGAGCATACATGAAGGATGTAACAGGAAAAGCAGAAAAAAGAAGACAGTACTTTATGGCAGCTTTTACATCTTCGTATGAAGCACTCTTCTCAAGTCGACAAGTCAAATCAACAACAGAAACATTGGGTGTTGGAACGCGGAAAGCCATTCCAGTGAGTTTGCCATTGAGTTCTGGCAGCACTTTTCCAACAGCCTACAAATCCGATATTAAGCAGAATCATGCACAAGGTCTTGACAGTATCAATATGAATATAACTCCAGCTCATACCTTTGCAGCACCAGTAGAACTAGGGATAATATTTTGCCCAGCACCACGTCCCCCGCGCCAATCTCATGGAAGGGCCATCAACTGTCTTTTGCGTAGCTGAAAATTCAATATGAAAATTTAAAATTACGAAAATGCAAACAGACGTGCAAAATGCATTTTTTTTGTGTGAGAAATACCTGTTGTTGCATGGACAGTAGTCATCAACCCCTCCAGAATGCCAAACTCCTCGTGAACCACCTGCACAAATTTTTTTGTTATAAACATATAAAAACTCCGTTCATTGTCAATTATTTTATTCTAGTTTTTTTCTCTATTATATTTTCGAAGAAGATCACTTGGTATTGAGGCTGTGAGCAATTAAAGTCATGTTATAGTTTGGATAAGCACATTTCACAACCTAATAGTACAAGAAACAAGTAGTGTTTATACGAACCAACCTTGGCAAGAGGAGCAAGACAATTGGTAGTGCAGCTCGCGTTAGATACGATATCCATGTTTGGATTGTATGTTTTCTCATTAACACCGACAACAAACATAGGAGCATCAGCTGAGGGAGCAGAAATTACAACTTTCTTTGCACCACCCTGCAGATAAATGTTGCAAATACGCACATTAAAGTTCTAAACACAGTTCAAAAGAGAGGGAAAGAGATGAAAGAAAGACATTAAGAGCGATAGATAGAGAGAAATGGTACCCACCTTTTTGTGTTCTGAAGCCTTTTCAATCGTTGTGAAAACCCCAGAAGATTCAACAACAAAGTCTGCCCCATATTCACCCCACGGGATCTCTGCAGGGTTCCTGGTAAAGTTCAGTAGCACATTTCAGTTTTATAATAAAATAAATTAAATACATAAACTTTTGACAAGCAGGAACATTGGTACAGGACACCTATTTATAATTGCGAAATGAAAAGCTGTACTACCTGTTGCTAGTAACTTTAATCTTCTTTCCATTTATTTCTAAAGTGGTTGCATCCAATACTTTAATGGATCCAGTGTATACACCATGAGTAGAATCATATTTAAACATGTATGCCTGTATTGTGAATAATAAAATTCATATGAGCTCTTTAGAATAAGCTAATTGCAATCATCTTCATAAGTTTGACAATAACAGAAAAGTTAGCATTTAAAATTTAGGGGTCGTTTGGTTCGCTAGGTGGTATCGGGTTGAAGTCAGGAATCGGGTTAAGATGATATGAGTTTGGAACTTGATACATAAACTTTTGATAAAATAAATCAAGAATCAAAAGACACTTTATTATTTTTTGTTAATTTTATTTTAATATTAAAAACCAAAATTAAACAGGGATCACTTAACTTAATCATAATTATTAATAGAGTTTTTTTGAAAAATAGCTTAGGCTAAAAACATTTTTACAAAAATACTATAATTTTTTTAAAAATTTGCAAAAATACTATTTTTTTGCAAAAATACTATTTTCCAATATTTTTTTTGTGAAAATGCGATTTTATGCACCTCCATTTAACCTCATCTAACCTCAAATGCAACAAAAAAAACTCGATTCAACTAGTTACATGTGTGCCTAATTTTCGTTGATTCCATATTTTTGCAAAAAAAATCAGAAGATGATAAAATCGCAAAAAAACAAGGAAAAAATAATATTTTTGGTAATTTCTCTTATTAAAATATGAGATTATATATTTTACCTAATATCTAAGAAAATAAAATATACATTCACAATTTTTATTCATCAATATTGAAATTTGAGCTAAAAAAAGTATTACACTTTAGTTCATACCCACCTCTTAGCATGGGTTTCTAAACCCTATACCTCATGGGTTTGAGGAATGAGTTTTAAAATAAATAAATTCCAACCAAACACGTATGAGTTTTATCCATTCTAACCTCATACCTCATACCCAATATTGTTGAACCAAATAACCCCTTAATTGGTCTATATTTATATTCAGAATGATCAGAGCTTAATTACTGAGTACTGACCAATGCCATAATTGCCATTGTGGGTGGAAGGATAGGAAAACCTCATAACAAAAAAAAGGAAAAAGAAAAAGAAAAAAGAAAAAATAAAAAACAAAATATATGAATATGTCCAAAAAACCTTTCCAGCGTTATCGTGCAGAAAAAATAACATTAATAATTCATAACAGCTACAGGTCATTACCATGTACTTGGCGTCCACAAATGGATCATTAACAGCTACAACATCAATATCATCTCTAAAAGTCGCTACTCTTAACACCAGCCTCCCAATTCTTCCAAAACCTGCAACATGACCATGTTATTACTTGAAATATAGTTGTATACTGTGATATCTTTTCAAAGTGTAACATGTGTTACTTTGGACTTGGGTACAGAGTTTAAAATGAAGGACACGACCGTTTGGTGTTTCCTTATAAAAATCGGTAACAAGGACTCGGGCCTATCTCTAAAAAACGGGCAAGGGAGATGACGTGATTTATTAATAAACATTTTGTATATTAATCAGCTGAAATTAAACAGAATTTATCAATAAAACTTTGTATATTAATCTCATTTCTTCTCTCAATTTTTTTACTTTGCTTCCTATATCCATCTCAGATGTGGTCTTTCAGTTGGTCCATGGTCAAAGTGTCTGCATTTTAGTCAAATGATCCGACACGGAAGGTAGTGTCTGACAAGAGATCCAAAAAGATTCTTGTTAAATCAGAAATAACAAATTGAAGAAACTAACATAAAACACAACACACCAAACGACTTTACATACCATTGATTCCGATTCTTGTCTTCCCGCCAGTTTTCGACCCTAAGAAAGAAAACAAAGTAATATTAGAATTTTAAATCCTCAATTTTCCAGCCATGCTTAGGTGTCAAACTATCTACAGTTAAACCTCGATTAAGTAATATCCGATAAAGTAATAACCTCGCTTAAGTAATAATTTTCATCGGTCCCAACTTGGGCCAATGTTGTAAAGTAATATTCTCGCTAAAAGCATAAGATAATAAAAAATTCGAAAGTCATTAAGGGCCCAAGTAATATGTAAAGTAATAATTCCATAATTCCATAATTATATATATATATAATGTATATGATTACAAAATTTAATTCTTATTAAAATATGAATCTATTGTAGCTTGTTTCTTCTTTCCACCAAAGCCAAAATTAATCTCGTCCTTGACTTTATGTAAAGCAAAAATAACTCCTGGTATGTTTTGCTCGTGTTGTAACAAGTAATTGTTCAAAGTGTTGAGTGCTTGAAATGCTTCCTTTGATGACACGCTTGGGATGACATTGCTATCGTCGGGTTCAGGATCAGTCCCTTCATCAGTGCTCATTACCGACTCAATGATTTCTTCATCCGTAGGTGATTTCATAACCGCATCATTCTCGTTTGGATAGTTTAAGAGATGCTCGACATCCATCACATTCCTATATCGTAAATTAAAGATAACTTCATTTAATCCTTCGACACCTTCATTTATTTCTCCAAGTTCTTGTTCATCATTTTCTTCTGAACGAATCTTGCAATGCCGAAAACAATTTGCAATTGTGGTTGTTTTCACATCAATATTCCAAGCCATGTTAGCAAAACTAATAGCATTCAAGATATTAACTTTTTCAGGATTTGTTGCATTGACTTCAAGACTTTGCAACATGCTAGAATATAGACGACGCCGATAGTGAACTTTAAATGCTCGAATAATTCCAGCATCGCATGGTTGAATCTTAGATGTTGTGTTAGGAGGTAGAAAGAACAACTCTGTATTTCTCAAGCCTTCAACTATTTTTGGATGAGCAGGACAATTGTCAACAATCAAAAGTACCTTCCTGCCATTCATTTTACTATCAAACCAAGTAACAAATTCTTGAAAAAGCAAGCCAGTCATCCAAGCCTTCTTGTTAAAACGATACACACAATTAAGATTGTTTATATTCACATTTTTAAAGCACCTAGGATTGGCGTACTTACCAATGATCCAAAGTGGAACTTTGTCAGACCCATCACAAAGTCTTATCATTAATATTATGGTGTCTCTTCATGTATTTTTATTTAAGAATTACAATAAATATTAGATGGTTGAGTTTCAATACAACGTACACAACACATGTTACCTTTATGTACTGATCTGGTGCAATTTTAATATGCATGCATCTAGTTTTTGGATATAAGTAATCATAATAAAAGTAATTTTAGATCAAATACATTGCATGTGATTAATTCTAGTTTTTATACGTACATTATATATTATACTGTACCACGTAAACATAAAAATTCGGTAAAGTAATAAAATATTACTTTATCGATAAAGTAATAAAATATTATTATATCGATAAAGTAATAAATTCGGTAAAGTAATATTTTTTCCCGGTCCCAAGGGTATTACTTTAAAGAGGTTTAACTGTATCTTACTCTGAATGGTAGGTGGCAGTTCAGTAGCCGTAGCTTAAATTGGCTGGACACTCCGAGAACTAGATTTTCTGTAACAATTACAGGGTATAGAAAAACAGCATCAATTACAGTAAATGATCTTATAGCTATCACAGTAAATAGCAGTTTAGGATTGTTACAAATCTCTTAACTGTAAGATCAATGAATCCCCGGGAACAGAAGCACCAAATAGGCTTGACCGAGACTTTGACGAATCATGACAGAAGCTAACCGAAGACACCTGAACAAATTAATAACAACCTGCTTACTCATATATCGAACATTTCATTTAATATATCTACTGAAAGGTAACAATTAACCAAACAAACCTAAATTCCAAATTCTGACAACACAACATTCAAGTTCAAATCCGTTAAATCCTCATAAAAAGTACACTCGTTACAAGATTTGAACTTAAATCAGTCAATCCTCAGCATTACAAGATTCTTAAATCAGTCAATCCTCAGCATTACAAGGTCTTAAACCACTTCAATATTTTCGACTGCTAAAACTATTTAAAAATTGTTTAAACATCAAATTAGAACTATTCACAGCATCTATAAAATTATGTTGATAACAACTATTTCTTAGATATTTCTCGGGTTAGGTATCAATTTATAACTAGCAAAATATCAAATTTACCACCGATTAATTCGGAGTCTCAAATTGGCCACTTGAAATTGTCGTGGTAAATTTGAAATTTTGCTAATTATACAGTTGTCAACCCAATATTTCTTTTATTATCAAAATCACTGCAGCAAAAATGAAAATAAAATTTTAATTTATTTACATTTCATTTCGTAACATAACATAACAAATGCAACTGTACAAAATTTACAAAAAATAATATTGAATAAATAAAATCGAATTTTAAAAAACTGCAAAAAATAATGAAATAAAAAAAAGGATAAAATGAGGGTAGGTGGGAGAGTGAATGGACCTTGGAGGGGTAGAGATTAGCCCTGGTGGCGCCGGGGAGGATGGCCGTGGATCGGAGAATTGAATTGGTGGCCATTGTTAGAGAGAGAGATAGAAGAGAGAGAGGGAGAGAGATATAGAGAGAGAGAGAGGAGGGAGAGAGAGAGAGAGAATGAGAGAGGGAGAGAGGAGAGGGAGAGAGAGAGAGACTAAATGAGGATTCAGGAGAGAGAGATGAGAGAGAGAGAGGGTTTTAAAAAGGGGAGAAGAGTGGCTTTTGAGGGTTTATATAAGGGCGCGGCTACGGCTGCGGAGGATTTTAAGAGCCAGCTAACTCTTGCCTCTTTCGTAAACTACAGTTTTATAGAAGCGCTACACTTGCACGTGAAACATTGACCAAAACTATATTAATTTTTGAGTGGGTGGAAAATCAAAATTGGGTTTATATGTTTTTCTAGTGTGCATGTCACAGCGGCACAGGCATGTCAAGATGGGCATGTCATGACGTCATTTAGCCAGACATGCCTTTTCATGATTCGGCATGCCTTTTTACTATTTTTTTTATTTTTTAATAATTATTTTAATATTAGAAATATCCAGAAATAACAAATATAATTTTAAAATATTTACATCTATACTATACTATAATAACCGAAATGAAGTATAATTTGGTATGCCTTTTTTTGGTTGGTTTGGTTATCCCCATTTATGACCGTCAGATCTTTTTAATTAAGTGATAAGGATCGTTCGATTCAATACTAAAAGAATATACACTACTCAAACTCCCATGTTCGAACCCCGCCAACGACAAATATTTATATTATTATTTATACAATACTAAAACTCCCAAGTTCGAACCCAACGAACAACAAACATTTATATTATTATTTATACACTACCCAAGATTCAGGTTCGAATCCTGCCAACAACAAATATTTATATTACTATTTATAAATATACTAATAAGGTAATGATCCAATTTTTTTTTATTGTAATTTTAAATAATATAAAAATATTAATGAAGACCCGTGCGTCGCACGGGTTGTAAAGCTAGTATATTTTAATATTTAAAAAGTTACTAATTTAAATGAGTATTATGATGGTATTTGGTTGTTACTGTCAACTAACTTTAATTTTATATTCAAATTCACTGTATATTAGTATAATAATTATTTATTAAATTTTATTATATTTAATTGATAAATGGCATGCCATTTGGGCATGTCTTTTTGCAAAAAGAGTCTTGTGACAAGTACCCTATTCTACTTACATAATTGGAAATTCAAAAAATATTTTTTTATTTCATAATTTATAATAAAAAGTATGGATAAATAAAATTTAAAAATTAACAATTTGACCAAGTAATTTTGTATTTTCCCGAGAAAAAGAAAGAAGTTAACTAGAATTTCAATAAGATGTCAATTACGGAATCTCACTATTATTTTTTTTTGGCGTAAAAATAGAAATTTCACTAAATTTTTAACTTATTGACCAATACATGAGTTGGGTCATCGATCAATATATGAGAAAAATTCATGTGAATATATCAGATATAGAACTAAAATGTCTCGGTAGATGATGAGTTAACCGATACATGAGACATCGACTAATACATGAGAAAAATTCGTGATATAAAACTAAAATATCTCTTTAAATCATGAGTTATCTTATTCGGGAATCGTTTTATAAATTATAACATATTATCATTATTATTCTTATTGCTAATTAAATTTAACGTAATAAACAAATTAATTCTCAAGAAATGTTTCTATTATTTTTTTAAACAAAAAATTGATTTTGGGAAGGGGAAGCTGCTATATGTAGCCTTTTGCTAGACACGCGACAAAATAAAAACTACATTTTTGTCTTGGGCCAGAGCATTTTATAATTTGTGGGCCTTGTGATTTTAATTATGGGTCTTATCTGTGGCTGAATCTACTGAAATGTTAAATGGTTGATTAATGGACGGAAAGTTATGGCCCATTTATTTTGTTCATTATTGGAGTGTTTCCCCATTACAGCCCAAAAATTAGTACTTTAAAATAATGCTATGTTTGGTATTATAGTTAAAAAGTTGCGCTTTAAGAAAAAATGTTGATTTAAAAAATGTTGGTGAAATAATAAGATTATTTTTTGATAATATTTTTGATATGCATTTGTTTTGATGTAAAAAAATTATAATAATATTTTGGATGAGATTTGATGATCAAATAAGCAATTGCTTCCCGCAAAAATCGAAAAACAGTTTTTTTTCAAAAATAAGGGGTGACATACTTTCTCTAACAACAGTTTTTTGATCAAAAAAATTGCAACTATTTTTCTTTGAAAAAACTGTTATAATTGTCTGCAACACCAATACCAAACAAAACCTAAATACATTTTTTTTATCTTTAAAAATTAAATCGACTTTGTTATATTTCATTGCATCAAAGTATAATTTACACGGGAAATAATAAATATCCAAATAATTTTTCAATTTTTTAAAAATAATATGAAATCGATCACATATTATTATTTTTTTTATATGTAATACCACGTCATTTGCATCATTTGTGAAAAGTTTGAAAAGTACACGCTCATTGTATTCATAAGTCATATCACATCATACACATCAACAATTTGCAAAAATAGGCACAAACAAAGACAAGACCAATAAATGAATTCAAATAACTAGAATAGGCAAGTTTTACATTTTTTTCAATTTTAAGAAAAATAAGAGAAATTAAATGACAGTTTCATTTCTTCTGTTTATATGACAGCTTTCGTCAAATCATTGTTCTATTAATCTCTATAATCCAATCATTAACAGTATTAGCCAATATTATAATTCTGTTTGAACAACATGGCACGTATTGATGAACCCCTAGAGGAGATGTATGCGAATTTGGTCATCGAGGATGAGGAGATGGACGAAATAGTGATTGCAAATAATACGATAACTGAACAAAAAACAACGTTTATGTTGATGGGAAAATTTTTGACGGAGAAAACTATAAACTTTCAAGCTATGAAGAATCTAATGGAGTCATTATGGCGGCCACGAGAAGGAATGGAAGTCTACAGTACGGGGGATTTGAAGTATTTGTTTGTATTTTACCACAAGATGGATGTGCAAAATGTAATGGAAGGTGGCCCTTGGTCGTTTGAGCAGGCGATGCTTGTGCTTCATCAAGTGGAGATGGGGGATGATCCAGCTACAGTTAAGTTACAGAATATGGAAATGTGGGTGCAAATATATGATTTACCTAGGGGTTATGTTTCAGAAAGTATTTTGAAAAGTGTTGGTGCGTCTTTGGGAACGTATATTAAATCAGGGCCAGGAACGTTTGATGGAGGGTGGACACCATATGTACGTATTCGAGTTGCACTGAATGTTGATAAACCATTAAAGAGAAGTACAAAGATAAAGAGAGAAGGAAATAGTTGGAGTTGGATTAATTTTAAGTATGAAAAAATGGGTACGTTTTGTTTCGTATGTGGCATTATTGGCCATTCTGATAGAGATTGTATTGTGGTTTACGTGAATCTTGAGAAAGTGGTAGAGAAAATGTATGGAGTATGGCAACGTGCATCTTCAAAAAGAGGACAACGTAATCCTGGATCGAAATGGCTTCGAAATAGTGGTGTAAGGAAGGAGGATTGAGGTGCAAAGCAATAGCAAGGTGACTCATCGGGAAATTATGGTGGCAACCCGGGTGATGCGAGATTCATGGAGGTAGATGGTAAGATTTGCGAGATTGGTGGAGATGCTGGTGGAATTCTGGTTAGGCAGCGGGATTTGAGGGAACAGAAAACAGGAAAGAGTTTGAATTTGAATGACAAATAAACAAATGAGGATATGAGAGAGGAGTATAACGAGTTTCCTTCCGATAATGTAGTGATGGATATGAAAAGAAAGCGGGTTGACAATACGGAGAGTGAGGCTAAAGATGAGCTGTATAATATGCAGATAAGTGGAAATGAACAGAATGTTGGGCCAAAAAACTTGATACCCGCCAAAGATTATGAGTATCCTTTCGTGGAACTGTCGTGGGCTGGCCAACCCACGGATAGTCAGACTTCTGTTGGATATTGATCAACAGTATAGGCCCAGTCTCAATTTCTTGAGTGAGACTCTAGTTAAACATGATACGGTGCAAAAGGTTACTAAACAATCAGGATTTGCTGGATGTTATGCAATTGATGTTCAAGTTCATTCAGGAGGGATTGCTTTGTTATGGAGGAACGATGTAGCAGTTCATATTACAAATAGTTGTAGGAATTTTATAGATTTTGAAGTAAGTAATGAGCAGCTAGGGAGATGGCGATATACTAGATACTATGGTTTTCCAGAGAGGGCGAGAAGAATGGAGGCTTGGAATATGCTTAGGGAATTATCTATAGCTTCAGAATTACCGTGGTGTATCCTGGGCGACTTTAATGATATTGTTTCGTTGGAAGAAAAGAGGGGAGGAAAACAGCAACCAAGAAGGTTAATGGAAGGCTTTTGGGATGCGATAATGGATTCTGGGTTGCATGATTTGGGTTTTACTGGAGATATATTTACTTGGGAGAGATCTAGAGGGACGGATAAATGGGTTCAGGAGATATTGGATCGTGGGATGGCAACACAACAATGGGGGAATATGTTCTCGTCAAATCATTGTTCTATTAATGGAAGGCTTTTGGGATGGGTTGCATGATTTGGGTTTTACTGGAGATATATTTACTTGGGAGAGATCTAGAGGGACGGATAAATGGGTTCAGGAGATATTGGATCGTGGGATGGCAACACAACAATGGGGGAATATGTTCCCGTTAGCAGATGTTACAGTCTTAGAGGTAACAACTTCTGACCACCTACCGTTAATGTTGCAGTTGCATAAAAAAGTATTTGAAAAAAGACGACGCAAATTTAAATTTGAAAATATATGGATTGGAGAGAGAGAATGTAGAAATATAGTGTAATGAGTGCTGGAGGCAGGATGGTGAACGAGATTTGATGGAGAAAATTATGAGTTACTCGTTGAAACTGGAGGAATGGGGCGGGGGCTTGATTCGTGAGATGAAGGTTCAGATAGGCAAGTATAGAAAAGAAATACAGCGTTACGATCTAGGAAAGATACATTTGGAATCCAAAAGTATGATGCAGCACGGTGGCAGTTCATGAGATTGTTAGAGAAGCAAGAAATTTTTTGGCGTCAAAGAGCCAAACAGTTTTGGTTAAGGGAAGGTGATATAAATGGTAGTTTTTTCCATAAGTATGCAACCACTCGAAAAGAGCATAACAAAATCAAGAAACGGAAGGATAAACATGGGGAGTGGAAAGAATAGAACGCTGAAATTCAAGAGGTTATTACTGAGTATTTTACAGAGTTATTCAGTAGTGTTAAAGATAGCATGAGATTATCTCCAAGGATTAAATTCCCGGTAATCTCAGATATACAAAAGGAGATACTGGTTAGACCTGTCGCAGATGAAGAGGTTAAAGCGGCTGGTTTTGCTATGCATTCAGATAAATCACCTGGTACTGATGGCTTAAATCCGGGTTTTTATTAGACTTATTGGGAGATAGTAGGCCAGGATGTTATTAAGTTCTGCAGGGAATTTTTTCAGAATGGAGAGCTACAGAGTGGTTTAAACCGTACAATGGTGTGTCTAATTCCTAAAGTAAAAC
This sequence comes from Apium graveolens, assembly GCF_009905375.1. NCBI lineage: Eukaryota > Viridiplantae > Streptophyta > Magnoliopsida > Apiales > Apiaceae > Apium > Apium graveolens. The sequence goes on from NC_133656.1 coordinate 239,140,909, forward strand.
ATCCAAAAAAGGTGGTTGTGACCAATCTCATTATGTAATGTGCTGATGAGAATCCTCTTTAAAGTAATGGCGAATAGGTTAACACCAACTCTAAATGTAATTATTTCTGAGAAGCAGAGTGCATTTATTGAGGGACGACTCTTAACTCATAATGTGTTGATAGCTTACGAGGTGAACCACTACATCCGGAGGAAAACATAAGGTAAATTGGGTGTTGCTGGGTTGAATGTGGACATTTTTAAAGCGTATGATAGATCGGAATGGTCTTTTATTGAAGAGATGCTTCAGCGTTTTGAATTTCCTACATTGTGGGTTGACAGAGTAATGAATTGTGTGAAATCGATCTCGTATAGTTTTCTAAGGGATGGTGATGTGTTTGGTGAAATAATTCCCCAAAGAGGAGTACGGCAGGGAGATCCGATATCGCCATTTATGTATATCATTTGTGCAGAAGGGTTGAGTGGTATGATTAGGGTACATGAGGAATGTGGTTTATTGCACGGACGTAAGATTGCGAACAAAGCACCAAGTATCTCTCATCTTCTATTTGCATATGATTGTTACTTTTTTCTAAAAGCCAAAAAATCGGAAGCTATAACCTTAAAAAGTGCACTGCAGAGGTATGAAGTTCTATCAGGTCAAATTATCAATTATGAGAAATCAGAGGTGGTGTTCAGTCCAAATACAAATGAAGAGGATAGGATGGAGGTTTGTGAAAGTTTAGGGGTAAGACAAGTTCAAAAACCTGGAAAGTACCTCGGAATGCCTATGAATGTGGGGAGTAGTAAAACAGAGGTGTTTGGTTTTCTTGTAAATCGAGTGCAACAAAGGTTGAAAGGATGGTATGGAAATGATGTATCTCGAGCTGGGAAGATAACTTTATTGTCTTCAGCAGCTCAAACAATACCAAGTTTTTGGATGAATCTGTTCTTGATCCCAGTAACTATATGTGAAGAGGTTGAAAGGAAAATGAATGCATTTCTATGGGGGAGTGGAGGTGGTAGTAAGGGCAAATCCAAGAGTGACCATATTTTTTGGCCTAAATTTGGACCGAGACAACTCTCTATTCCAACAGTTCGGTCTAAATTTTGGTCCAAATTCATATATCAATATTTTATTCTTTCAACTATTAATATATTGTTATTTTAATGTATTGATATTAATTCACATACATATTAATTCAATTGGACGCCAAACGAATAAGATCACTTTAAGTTCAAACTTAATAAATTTATTAAATTGGAAAAACATTACACTTAAACAAGAAAATGAAGAAAAAATAATATTATATTTAATTAACTAAAAGAAAAATAACAAAGATTAAACTACCCCGAATTAGTATATTGTTCTCACAAATACTCGATTAGTGCATCTCGAAGAGCAATATGAGCTTCTTTATTTTTTATTTTTCAATACCGTCTATCAAAACCGTAGGATGCAAAAATCTTATCTTCTGCAAAAAGCTAATCAAATCTTATCATGTTTCACAAGTGACAAAAGCATTGGGACACTAAATCTTATCTTCTGTGTACAAGATAAGAAAATTTTACTTATCTCATATTCACCATTAGATGGATTTCACTACCGTTGGATGAATTACCTTTTTTTCTATAAATTGTTTTATTACCCAACTCATTCCACCATCCTCTTATCTACTTCCATGCAATTAAAAAAAATGAGTTCAGGAAATCGTAGTGTATCATACACAGTTGAGCAAGATATGCACTTAAGCCAAATTTGGCTTGACATTTCTCAAAATCCTGTTATAGGAATCAACCAATCTGGAGATCAGTTTTGGTCTCGAGTTGCAACTGCTTTTCACTCAGATCCAAGATTTTAACATCTTAATCGAACCAAAGAATCACTATGCAAGCGCATGCAAGCCATCAATGCTGCAATATCCAAACTGAAAGGTTGTGTATGCCAAGTTGAAAACCAACATCCAAGTGGTGTTTTAAATGAAGATATCGTAAGTAAACTATTAGAATTTGAATTTTAGTACTCATCTATGTTACTTATATTTTATTTCTCATCTAAGTAACTTGTATTTTGCGATGAAGAAAGCTAAATTATTTTTGAAAGACGACCCAAAATATCAAAAAGGGTTCAAATTCGGTCATGTATGGCATATACTTAAAGATTGTGAAAAATTCTCCATCCCAAACACAACACCACATGTTCAATGTCCAAGTTCAACCGATGATATTCGTCCAAATTTATCAGCATTTGATATTAATTCAACTGACGAGGAAATTGGTGCTACATCGAGCGTTCGTCCAATAGGAGTCAAAAAAGCAAAAGGAAAACGAAAACATGATGAAGGCATTTCTAAAATTATCGAACAAAATAATGTTCTTGTCGAATTAATTAAAAAAAAAGAATCAAGATTCGGAACCAAAACTATCTCTCGCGGAATACAAAGAGGAAAATAAAATTTTGTTGAAGGATTTGAACACTATATTTGATCCTAACTTACGTGAATTTTTTCGTACTGAACAGACCCGAATTATGGAAAAAAGGGCTCAACAACAAAGATCAACTTCTCAAGCTCGAGGTTCAGAAGATGAAGGTCAAGGATCACAAAATGATCATAATTATAATCAATATTATGATTATCTAGGAGGATCAAGAAATAATTTATTTGATTAAATCAATGTTTAAGTTCATATTATACTTTTGTATAAGTTGTATTTGTAATTGTTTTTTATCAAGTGTAATCTTTATTTTATTTTTAATGTATTAATAATTTAAATTAAAACAATTCATGGTGTTTAATATTTTTTTGTTAAATAACTATTATATATAAGTGAAAATTAAGAAATATAATTAAAAACTGCTTAATACATGTATATAATTACATTCAATCAACAAATTAACAAATATATAAAATATAAAAAGTTAATATTTTATAATTAAAAAGATTTAGGCCGGTGAATAGTGCTGGCCTAAATTTAGGCCGACACTATTCACTGGCCTAAATTGGAACGGGGCAATAGACCACTGTTGGGTAGATTTAGACCGAAATCGGTCCAAATTTGGGCCGATAGGCCACCGTTGGAGATGGCCTAAGGGCGTGAAGTGGATGTTGTGGAACAAGGTGTGTAGGCCTAAGTAGTTTGGAGGGTTAGGGCTTAAAGAACTGCGGAAATTTAACTTATCTATGTTGGCTAAGCAGGGTTGGCGACTACTCAAGGAAACTAATCCGTTAGATTCTACAGTTATGAAAGCGAAGTACTATCCAAAAACAAGTTTGTTAGATGCTACAGCAGGTGCAAATCCAAGTTTTGTTTGGAGAAGTATTATGGAGTCTATGGAGGTGCTTAAGGCAGGGACTAGAAGACGAATTGGAAATGGGAAAGATACAGGTGTTTGGGATGTTCCTTGGCTGCCAGATATGATTAATGGTTGTATTACAACACCAAGATATGAGCATCTTCATGAAATTAGTGTGAATAATCTAATGCAGGAAGGAGGTAATCAGTGGGACAAAGATATAGTATATGATTTGTTTCAAAGTGGAGATGCTGATTTGATTAAGCAGATTCCACTACCAATTCAAGATAAGAATGATTCTTGGCTCTGGATACTTGATGAAAAAGGGGAATATACAGTTAAAAGTGGCTATCGTTGGTTGCAAGGGGAGTTTGAAGATGTAAATAGATGTTATTGGACTAAACTGCGGGCTTTGAATCTACTAGGAAAGGTGACTAATTTCCTGTGGAGGGTATGTCGATCATGCTTACCTACAGCAAGTGCATTGATTTTAAAACGGATTAGTATTGATATTATGTGCCCCTGGTGTCATTCTAAAGCTGAAACTGATGGTCATGTGTTGTTCTCGTGTGATTTTGCGAGGACAGTATGGGCTATAGCAGGGATGGGGCAAGTTTTGCAGTGTTCATCCTATGAGTCTGCTGGTATTATAATTCGTAGAGCTTTTGATACTTTCTCAAAAGAGCAGTGTGGTCTTCTAGGGATGGTTTGTTGGAGTTTGTGGAGAAGGCGTAATAAATGGGTTTGGATCAAGGCAAACGGATCTGCTTTTGGAGTTGTTTCTGCAGCAAAACATTTACTCAGTGACTGGAGACAAGCTCAGATGATGAGTAAGGGTGAAGAACATGTGACTGCAACTCGGCACTGGGAAAAACCAAATGCAGGTTGACTCAAGATTAATGTTAATGTAGCGGTTTTCCAGGACGGTAATATAGGTTGTGGTGCTGTTGTTAGAGATGCCCAAGGACAGTTTAGGGCAGCCATGAATAAGAAGGTAGCAGGGAAGTGGAGCCCGAGAGAAGCAGAAGCTATTGGGTTCAAGGAAGCTTTGTCCTGGATAGTTAATTTAAGGTGTGAAAACTGTGTGTTTGAAACCGATTCAAAAACTCTGGTGCAGGCATGTAAGGGAGCTTCAGGTGATCCATTGTTTGGACGATAGTTGATGATTGTACTTATTTATTAAAGCACATAAATCACGTGCTAGTTCAGTTTGGTTTTCGATCTGTGAATAGGGTGGCACATGAGTTAACTCGAGCTACAAATTCTATGTCAGATTCTGGCTCCTCCTAGTTTTATATCTCATGTATTCAGTGGCGGATGTATGTGTGTACATGGTGTCTCAAGTGACACACCATTATTTTTTGGGGAAGATTACTTTTTTTTTTTACAGTTATGGTCGTCCAAGTTCATTATCTCCATCTTCTTAAATCAATTCTTTTGCTATTTCATTGTAGCTGATAACTAAAAGCAAGACATTTTAATAATTTAGAGTAATAGAGACATTATACTTCATATGTTCTTGTTTTAATATCTTTTTACTAAAATTTGATTGAATTAGTAAAAAAATGATTAATTTAACTTAAATTTAGTCAAATTTAATTTAAAAAATTAATTGAACAAAAATATTGGAGGATAACAAAAAAATATATTATACATTAATATATTGATAGTGACACACCATCCTTTAATTTCTGCATCCGCCACTGTATTAGATTGTGATATGATTTCTTAAATGCAAGTACGGTTTTATTAAAAAAAAGAGAAATGAAATGGTTATATCTATACTAATATTAAACAAACAGCGCTATCATCGGTAGACTGCCACATGGGCCTTTATACATTTTTTTTGCTAAATACCTTTATACATTTTTCTTCACCCAATATAAATTACTTATATTTTTTGGGTAATTTTTTTTTTTTGAAATAAACGTACTTGCATTAACTAAAACAAATCAGAATCCAAAACATGAAGAATAAAATCAGGAGGAGTGACATTCCACTCCCCTAAGCCTGACTCAGACAATGCGGTTTTTGCTAATACATCAGCTACATAATTCGCAGACCTAAACACAAACTCTACTAGCACATTCTCCAGGTGCTTCAATAAAAAAACACAATCTGCAACTATTGTGTTAAAATAAGCTCCACCTTTTGTACCCTTACAAGCTGTCGCAAGGATCTTCGAGTCTGTTTCCACCATACAGTTAGATAACCCAGCTGTTTTAATCCATGTCAATGCTTCCTTCAAGCCTATAGCCTCAGCTTCACGAGGTGTCCAGGTACCCACAACACGATTACACTTGGCTCTAATAAACCGACCTTGTGCATCCCGTAGAATGCTTCCCACTCCAGTTCTCTCATCCTGGGTAATCGCAGCATCAACATTCATTTTAACCCATCCCACTGGTGGTTTACTCCATTTTATCCTCCCTTCCCCTATCTGTTGTCTCCTTGTATCTCCCTTTCTTGCCTCTCTCCAGTCAACCAATAGGTTGTTAGCTGCAGCCTTCACACCAAACAATGACCCATTTGCCTTATCCCAAACCCATTTATTCCGTCGATTCCACAAACTCCAGCAGTACATACCTATTTGTACACACTGATCTCTAGTAGCTACTGCAAATGCATTACTCAGAACCTCACCAGCTGTTACACTCACTGCCATTTGAAGCATATGTTCCAGTCCAGTATTTGTCCAAGTTGTTCTCGCGAAATCACATTCAAACAAAACATGCTTATCAGTCTCTATAGCACTATGGCACCATGGACATTGATTACTAACCTCAACTCTTCTCGTAGTAATTGCCTGATTTGTAGGTAACCACCCTTTACATACTCTCCACAAGAACATAGTAACCTTTCTTGGTATTTGAAGTGACCATAATTTATTCCAAAATCTCGCCCATCCATCATTTCGATCCCCCTGCAAATCTCTGTAACAGCTCTTCACTGAAAACTCTCCATTTTCTTCTAAGAACCAGAACCAGGAGTCCTCCTTATATCTCATTGGGATTGGTATTCTCGTAATAAGTTTTCTGTCACGCTCATTACAAATATCATTAAGCACGTCATAGTCCCAACCATTATGTTCTTCATTCATCAAACTCTGTACTGTAGCTTCTCTTAATTCGTCTGGCATAGTAGTAGTGAGAAAACCATTTTCAAGACATGGTAGCCAAGGTACTTGCCATACTCTCGTACTTGCCCCATCTCCAATCCTCCTCATACTCCCTTTCACAACTATCTCCTGCGACTCCAGAATACTACGCCACATATAACTAGGATTTATTCCAATACTCGCCTCAACAAAATCCTTACCTGGGTAATATCTTGCTTGCATAATGTCTGACACCAATGGATTTGCTCTCGTTAAGAGACGCCACCCCTGCTTCGCTAACATGGTTGTGTTAAACTGTTTGAGACTTCTCAGACCTAAACCTCCACCTGCTTTTGGCGCACACAATTTATCCCATGAAGCCCACCTTATTCCTTTACCATTTCCCCCGTGTCCCCAGAAAAAGCCATTCATTTTCTTTTCTATGCCATCACATATCGAGCTTGGGATCGAAAACAAACTCATCCAGAAATTCGGTATAGCTTGCGCTGCTGACTTCAACAAAACCAGTTTACCTGCTTTTGAGATACCCTTATTCCCCCACCCCTGCAATTTTTGATGCACTCGACCTTGCAAATCACCAAACACCTCAGTTTTATTTTTACCAATATACATTGGCATACCAAGGTATTTACCAGCTTTTTTAACCTCCGGAATTCCAAGTTGCAGACAAACCTTCTCCCTATCCTCTCGAGTAGTGTTTGGACTAAAACAAACATTAGACTTCGTATAATTAATGGCCTGACCCGAGATTCTTTCATATCTCTCCAAAATACCTTTCATACTTTTTGCCTCCACTTCTTGTGCTCGTATAAATAGGTAGCAATCATCTGCAAAAAGCAGATGCGATATCGTTGGTGCATTCCTAGCCACTCTACATCCATGGATCAAACCCATTTCTTCATTTCTTCGGATTATGGCACTTAAACCTTCCGCACAAAGAATATAAATATACGGCGATATTGGGTCACCCTGTCGAATCCCTCTCTGTGGTTTCACCTCCCCAAAAACTTCCCCATTACGGACAAATCTATACGTAACTGATGTAATACACCTCATTATTCTATCTACCCATTTCTGATCAAACCCAAAATTACACAGCATACTCTCTATGAATGCCCACTCAAGTCTATCATATGCTTTTGAAACATCCAATTTAACTCCTGCCACCCCATTCTTTCCTTGAGTCTTTCTCCGAATAAAATGATTAATCTCAAAAGCAATCAATGCATTGTCAGTGAGTAACCTTCCTTCAATAAAGGCGCTTTGTCTATCTGAAATTATATCCGGCAAACATTTCTTCAGCCTATTCGCCATAACCTTTGACACAATACGCATTAGAACATTACACAATGAGATAGACCTCAAATCAGACATTTGTTGTGGTTGCTTGACCTTGGGTATCAAACAAACAACAGTCCGATTGATCTCCTCCGATAACTGTCCCTTATCAACAAAATCCTTACATACTCCCACTACATCCTCCCCAATTATATTCCAATATACCTGGAAAAAAGCCGGATTAAACCCATCTGGACCTGGTGATTTATCCGGGTGCATACTAAACACTGCTTCTTTAACCTCTTCACTTGTCACTGGTAAAATTAGCTCCTTATTTTGCTGATCAGATACTCTCAAAATGTTCTCTCGTTCTGTCAACCCAGCCTCCCCACCCCCCATTGTTTTGTACAACTCTGAAAAGTAATCAGTAACAACTTGCTGAATGCCCTCATTGTCTTCTTGCCATTCCCCATTTGCATCTTTCAGCCTCTGTATACTATTATTTTTTTTTTCTTACCGACGCAAACTTATGAAAGAACCGAGAATTTGCATCTCCTTCTTTGAGCCGGAACTGTTTTGCCCGTTGCTTCCAAAACACTTCTTGCTTTTCTAACAAACCCAAATACTCCCATCTGACATCATTATATTCATTCAATCCTTGACCATCTCTTCTTGAACGCAGCTTTCTCATCTTTACCCTACACATATTCAGTTTTGCACGAATCTCCTGAACCATTCCACCTCCCCATTCTTCCAACTTAGCACAACATAATAAAAGCTTTGACATTATATCTGCTCCTTCCCTCCCATTCCAGCAATCCTTGACAATATTAAAACATTCATTCTCTTTTATCCACATATTCTCAAAGCGAAATCTTCTTACTTTTGGCATAAAAATTCTCCTATTCAAGTATAGATATAACGACAAATGATCAGAAGTTGTGACATCTACTACTCGAACCTCTGCTTGTGGAAATAAATCCTTCCAAGCTTGTGTAGCCATACCCCTATCCAGCCTCTCCTGAACCCAACTACTACTCCCTCTCGACTTCTCCCAAGTAAACTTATCTCCAATGAAACCTAAATCACTTAATTCACATCTATCACTAGCGTCAGAAAAACCCTCCATAAGCCATCGTGGTTGGACTCTCCCCCCCTGCTTCTCATCCCTGCTCACAATATAGTTAAAATCTCCAATAATACACCATGGTAGTGAAGATTTACCTGCCAAATCTTCTAACATATTCCATGATTCACGTCTCCTTCCTCTTTCCGGGAACCCATAATAACCTGTGTATCTCCATCGACCAATCTGCTCATTTACCACTTCAAAATCAATATAATTATGACATACATCCCTCACAGTGACACCTCCCTCTGTTTTCCAAAACAAAGCTAAACCCCCTCCATGCCCTTGAGCATCTACAGCACAGTAATCAGCAAACCCTATATCTTTACATATTTTTTCGATTTTTTCTTTTTTGACTAAAGTCTCCGACAAAAAAACTAAATTGGGCCGTAATTGTTGGATGATTTCTTTAAGAAATCGAACTGCCCGTGGTTGGGCCAAGCCACGACAGTTCCAAACTAAGAAGCTCATAATTCTCGGTGGGCCTGGAATCCAGAGCCCACCCCTTGCAAGTTTTTTAGCACATGTACTAGATTCTCCATACTCCCATCTGTAATCATATTATCAGGCCCAATATCTCTTTTGTCTTGGTCCAATTCAATCCGTCTACGTTTTGGATCCACTACTACATTTGCATTAGTTCCATTCCCGCTCAAATTCATTTCATAATTTGCGTCCTCATATGGCTCCTGATTTCCAGTGGTAATTATAACAACTCCCTTATCCCCACCTTTCTCTCGCACAATACCAGCATTTTCCTCAAATCTCTCCGTGTTTTCCTCATGCCTACCCGTTGATGGATTTCCTACTGCACCGCCGTACTCCGTCCATCGTCCTCCTCCATCCATATTCCTCAACCACCTAGCCCCCGCTCCGATTTTAATATTACGATTTGGTGCTCTTAGCCAAACCCCGTATGCATGTTCAATTTCCATATCTGGGTTCTCATAAACAATACCACACTCCCTCTCTATATGGCCTATTAATCCGCAAACAAAATAGAAATTACCCATTCTCTCATATTTAAAATTTATCCAGCTCCATGCTCCCCCTTCTCTTTTGATTTTCATACGACGTTTTAACGGTTTATGAATATCCATTGTGACACGAATCCGGACATACGCCTTCCATGCTCCTTCAAAATTTGCAGGATCTGATTTTACATACTTACCAATATATTCTCCCACCCCTTTAGTATATTCTCAGATATAAAACCCTGTGGTACGTCGTAAATCTGAACCCATATATCGATCTCATTCAACTGCAACGCCTGTGGATCTCCCATCTCCTCCAGTTGCTTATACACCAACATGTTTTGCTCAAATGACCATGGCCCTCCTTCAATTACTTTTCGTAGATCCATGACATGATAGAATACAAAAGAGTATTTATATCCCCCTAGGTCATGTACCTCCATTCCTTCCCTACGCCGCCATATAGAGGCAAACAAGTTCTGCATAGCTTGAAAGTTGATACTCCTGTCCGTCGTGAATTTGCCCACCAATACAAACGTTTTCTTCTTCTCCTTTATCTCTCCAACCCCCACAACAAATCCACTCTCATCAGCATCCTCAATGGATAAATTAGCATAAAGTTTCTCCAAACCAAGTTTCTTTTGTTGACTCATAACTTTGTGTTCGTGAAAAATGATTGTGTATGGTTTAACTCAATTGAAATGAAAAAGGACTGAAAGAAAAGATAGCATATAAACTTATAAACTTGCCACAAGGGCAAGACGACTCTGAAAAAACAGAGAGAAAAAAATCTTGTTTCGCCTTTTCGTAAGTAGATGGTGTTTATGATAATGCAAATGTAACAAGTACAGGTGAATATGTAATACTCGTTTATAATAAGTAAAGTGATGGAATCATTATAAGTACAATTAAACAAACAGCTAAGTGAGATCCATTTGGTGTAAATATAAATGCCCTTATTTGTCTGCCTTAATATGCATCTTTAAATTAAAGAAGTGGGCAGGATTATTTTTTGGGTAATTGATTACACATCCAGCAATGAGTTTTCGAACTCCTGGTCTACAACAAAGTATATAAATATTCAAATATTGCACCCACGCTTAGTTAGCTAATTAATTAACTTTCTTTACCTCCACTTCTCATTAATTACTACCTCAAACAAAATTAACTTTTTATTACTAACATCTCTCTTCTCATTAATTATTTAACTCCAGTAATTCTCTTTCTCCCTATTTTATATCTTTTTCTTTCTTTAATTATAATAATAATATTTACAAATATTTTTAAAATATTATATTTAAATATATTTATAAAAGTAAACTTAATGAAACCAGAGGAACTAATCTAGTGCGGTAATAAAAATAACCAATCGAAATATGACATTTCGTAGATATTTTTGTATTCATTCAAGAACTTTAATTATTCTAAAAATAAAGAAAATTCCCAAATCTACTATTTTTAAGCTATGATCACTCATATATGTGCTGACACATTCCCACAATTCGTCTCCCTCTCCCATTTCTAAGTTCCAACAAACTCACTACATTGAAGCCTTCCCTACAAGCAAGCAATCTTATCTGTTTTCTACTCATCACACTTGTCATCTTCTCTTTCACTTCATATATATAGGCACACATGCATACATCATAATATGTACGTGTGCATGTTTTGTGTCACAGTTTCTCTCCTGGCAACAAGTTTCAGATATGGCTTTCAAGATAGTGGTAAAGCAATATTGGATCAATGTCTATTTCTGTTGATTCCTATATATTTGTGTGTTAACACTAGAGATGTGATTTACATTTATGCAGAAGTACTGGAGATCTATGTCAAAAAATGTGAATGTGATTAATGGGCAATTTGGATCATCGGTTTCGTCATCTCCCAAAGTGGTCACTGTTTCCGATGTTGGAGATCATCAGGGACGAACAATGTAATAAGTCTCTCTCTCTCTCTCTCTCTCTCTCTCTCTCTCTCTCTCTCTCTCTCCCCTCTCTCTCTCTCTCGCCCCCTCCCTCTCTCCCTCTCTCTCGCCCCCTCCCTCTCTCCCTCTCTCTCTCTCCTGGTTAATATGATCTCTTCAATGCATGTGTATGGATAAAAATTGCTAAACAAGGACGAAACACACGTACTAGCACAGGCATTTGCATGTTTTCTCCTTTTTTCTTAACCTTCCAAAGATTTAAATTTGTACAACAAAAAATAGAGTCAGTTCCGACCACTATAAATTTGATCGAATCCCTTCAAAATCGAGCACGGTCAGTTCTGACTCAGTTTCTAATAGTGATATATAAAATTTCCAGAGCCTATAATAGTATGAGTAGTGCTAGGTATACAGAATTTTGTACAAAAAATTTTGTACAGAATGACATGACAATTGATGCGAGGTGTTTTAATTAGGTTTGTTGATGTGAATATATGGGGTCATTTCAATTAAAACACACCACATATCATTATGTACAAAATTTTGTACACAATTCTGTACACCAAACATTTTCCTAGTATAGTTTTCGAACTCAAAAATGTTCTGTCATGGTCCAAAAATTCATGTAATTGTAGGAAAGGAGGAGCTAGAAGAGGGAAGCTTGTACTTGAGCTATTGCCATTGATGGGAATAGTGTTTGGAGCGGTGGGAATGGGGATTCACACAGCATATCATCAACTAGTTCATTCTCCTGCAGTTAAAATCTCCAAAGAGAACAGATCTTCCTTGTGGGAATTGGACCGTCCCCAGCAGATCAGACATTCCGGTGATAAATTTGTCAACAGATCTTTTTTCCGAAAATTCGGCAAGATTCATCATCAGCCTGCAGCCTCTTCCGGCAGCTCTAGCTCTCAACGGAAACCTACTTATACTACTAGTAGTTACATAAGTACTGCTACTACGACAACTACTGATAAATTAGTTAATAAGATTTAGAACTTTGGCTTTTCCATACCTGTAATTTGTAACTTTTGGTACTCTAGTTAATTATTTTTTTAGTATTTATTTTTGTAATTCTAAAATTTAATATGCAATCATGCTTGCAAGTGTTTTTTTATAATAATGTTGAGTAACGAGTTCATCCAAAATCACTCATGACATATTTGATCTTATAGAATAAACGTAAATTAATAGTTAACTGCTTACTATGAATAGTGTCAGAAGTCAAAAGAGGAGAAGTTTTATGAGACTGAGGGAGTAAGATATATGTATCAGCACATCAATCACTTTTAGTTTTGTGTACATCGCATCGATCAGTTTTATTTTCGCATTTTAATCGTGAGATATGATCAAGATAATATACAAAACAAAACTCATATCGATCAGTTTTATTTTCATATTTTTAAGAATGTGAGTACATACAAAAATTAAATTTTTCATAAACCGAATTAGTCATACTTTACACTATAATTATTAACTAATGATTAAATAGAAACACCTCAAACAGAAAATTTAGCTAAATTTTAATCAAAAAAAATTCAGTAATTGGCTACTTTAATTTGACAATTGTTAAATGTCATCTCTAACATCTATTCTGCATCTGATACATCCACACAAATCTCCCTCTATTTATATTCAGGTACCTGCAGGTAGCAACAGAAAACATAATTTTCGAAATTTCATACCAACACTTGTCATCTACTAAGTCTCTGTCGCCTATACAATTGCATGTAGAATAGTTCCTTCATTTTCGTTTCTGCATAACAGATATATAAATGTAGCTGTACCCTTTGGCTCTTCCACAAATTCATGCTTATTGTTGGTTAATTTTGAATTATACTTTTTACTTCTCGTACAATTGTTAAAATTCAAGTTTTGAATATGGCTTCCACCTGGGCAGCGGTAAGAAAACGTATCTCTGACTCTGATTTCAGAATTGATTTTAATGGTGTTATAATAGTGTGATATGTTGAGAACTGTTTAAACGTGAGAATTCGAAAGTGTAAAATTAATATTACTTTGCATCGTTTTCATATTTTCAACATTGTATTGTTGTGTCGTGTTCAATATTACATATTTTTCATATTTTCAATATTATGATATTTAACTGTAAAATAATATTGTTTTTGCTATTCTCACGAGTTTTTCATAAAAAGCGACATTATATTGTGATGATAATAATTTTCAACACATTTATAGAAATACTGGAGATCATTTTTCGGAATGAAGACTGCGATGGCCTCTGCCGATGCTACAAGGTACGCGCAAACTAAAACCGAAACATTTAAAATTTGGAAAATGCTTGATATACAGAATTGTGTATAAAATTTTGTACATAATAACATGTGGTGGGTTTTAATTGGAATGAGTCATTTTTATTCACATCAACGAGCTCAATTAAAACATCCCACATCAGCCCGCAAGGGTTGGCTCAGTTGAGTTGATTAAAGAGGGGATAACTATCCTCTTGGTCACATGTTCGAAACCCACGAGAGGAGAATTTATGATTACGTCTCCTGAGTTAGAGCTTGTCGGTTCAATGCGGTGTAACTGCGTGTATCTCACATCAATTGTCATGTCATTCTATATAAATTTTTATACACAATTCTGTACACCTAACATCACTCTCAAACTTCGGTAGCACATGCAATTACACTAACAACTGCAACATTCTGTGTGACAGCAAAACTGGATTTAAAGGATACCAAATGGGCACACAAAATGTGAGCCTTGGAGTGGTAACATTAGGAATCTGCATCAGTGTAGGGGTGGGCATGAGCACAGCATTTCAGCATCTAGCACATTCTCCGGGGGTGAATTTGTCCAAAAAGAAAAGACTAAGTTTCCCGGAGCTTGATCTTTCCAGTGAAGTCATGGCATCAGCTGGTAAAAAGTATGGTATCTGCAAGAAACTGGGTCAGCTCAATTACAACTTTATTGGACAACAATCTAATGCAGCTTCGCCTAATCCCTACCAGGTAATAATCTGTCGCAACCTATCTTATATATACTCCCTCCGTCCCTGATTGTTTGACACGTATTTTAAGACTATTATAAAATATAATTTCTATAATTTATTTTTATTTATTTAAAAAAAAATTAAATATTATATTTTTATTTTAAAAGAATATATTTAAGATTATTTAGGCAATTATGTTTTGCGTAAACCTTAAAACGCGTACCGGTTCCCCGTCCACAATGTAAAGAATATAGGGGAACCGAGGGAGTAATGATATTTGTACCGGGCAAGGGAGATATGTTTCAAGTAAATAATTTTTTTGCTTATAAGAGGAGGGTATCTCTCCGAATTTACTCCGTGTCCTTCAAAGTAAAAGTTTCTTTCAATACCTACGCTATATTATTTTGTAATAATTTTGGTACTAATTTGGTATCCTAGTATTACTCATAAGTCATAAATCAAACATCAATGTATAATTTATTTATTTTTTGCTAAATACAGTAAAACATCGATAAATGAATATTTGCTTAACGAATTATCTCGATAAATGAATACTACTATTTTTTTTGTCCCAACATAATAGAGACAATATAGTTTTGATTTGAATAAATGAATAATCTCGATTAACGAATAAAATATTTTGATTTTAAATATATTTATTTACTTAAACCATAAACATCAATGTGTAATTATACACGCCGACATCTTGTAAAAATCAAAACACATGTAAATATAATATATTAGTTTCTCCTTTTATAATTCTTTTTTAAAATTAGCAGACTAGCTGATTTTTTTATTTATTGCCTGCATGAATGAAGATGTAGAGAAGTGGAAGCTTAAAATTGAGCAACCCCAAGCCCCGAGCTCCTGCAACTGCATGCTAACCCGTTAATGATTTTCTTCATTTGTATATATATTTATTATTTTACTTTCAACTCTGTTTAATAAATGTTTGTATGTAATTAAATAATAGCAATTAAGTAACTGAGAGGCCGCCAGTTGCCTTTTTCTTGTAAATAAGTGGTGTATTTTTTTGGCTAATTTTGGTTTGTTTTGATTTTTTAAATAAATGAAAGTAGTATACATTCAAAATAAAAGTAACATGCATGACTAATTATTTATTTTGAAAGTACAGAGTTAAGCACAAATTTACGATTAAAAGGAAGAAACTATCGTCGATTAAAATGAAAATAAAGATATCGATGCAAATTTACGCCTAAAAGGAAGAAACTATCGTCGATTACAACGGAGATTACAAATAACGTCGCAATTTTAATATTTTATTAATAAAAACGGGTGTCCAACAATTTATGGAAAAATCAACTTGAAACTAACAACTTCGTTCCAACTTCTGAAATATTTGTCTTTCCATTGTAAGATGGTTAAAATTTTGGTATGGTCGAATATGATTTTGTGATAAAATTTATGTAAATTATGGTAACTTTTATATTTAGATTCGTTTAAGTACGCACATGTGGATTAATTTTTATTATATACATAATTTCATATTCAATTTAGGTGTTGGATTGCGCTACGACTATATATAGATTGTGAGTTTTAATTTAGAAGTAAAAAATGGCTAGAATCAAAAAAAGCAGCGCGATAATACCTCTAGATAAATAAATTTATGACATAATTATGATTTTACTTATGATAATTAATTATTGTTAATTTCGGGTTACTAGTCGAATTATGGGTAACTTAAGACAAAATTTTAGCTTACTTATCACGGATTTTCGGATACTTATGATATTATTCATCATTTTTTTAAAATAATGAAATTTTTGCAATTAATGGTTGGCTTGTGGGTCCAAGACAATAACTTACGACATACAATTATTTTAAATTAGAAACAAATTACCGTCGAAAGTATAACTATCATTACATTTTAGATGGTCCCTTTCGATTTTTGGGCTCGATGGTTGGACCATGCAAACTAGAAAGACTTTTTCTTAGATAAAGGAACAAATTATTTGATCCATTTCCATATCGCTCATAATATATATCATAACCCGGCCATCCATTTCAAGTGCATATCCCATTTTTGCACATCAGGGTTATGAAAATCCGCGAGAAGTGACAGAAATTACAATGATATTTAACTTGTGACAATTTTATTAAGAACTCAAATCCAAAGCAATAACGTTTTTAATTGAATTGGGAAGAGACTCCCTATTCAAACTACGACCTAACAAATAATATGACTCCCTTGTAAATTGATGGACAATCTTATTAGCAGATCGCTTGACAAAAAACAAGCTAATTTTGTTTACACTGCGCAACATCTCACGACAATCCTCGATGATCAGTCCGAGATAAGATCTCATAGGGACATGACTTCTCATCGCCTGCACCATGGATAAGCAATCAGATTCCACAACTGCATCATGCCATCCTCGAGCATCCACTCAGCTTAGAAATTTCTTTCATTACCGCTATATATTTACTCTGTACCCTTCAAACTAAAAATTTCTTTCATTACCTATGCTATATTATTAATTTCTTTCATTACCTATGCTATATTATTTTATAATAATTTTGGTACTAATTTGATATCTTAGTATTACTCATAAGTCATAAATCAAACATTAATGTATAATTTATTTATTTTTCGCTAAATACAGTAAAACATCGATAAATGAATATTTGGTAAACGAATTATCTCGATAAATGAATACTACTATTTTTTGATCTCAACATAATAGAGACAATATAGTTTTGATTTGAATAAATGAATAATCTCGATTAACGAATAAAATATTTTGATTTTAAATATATTTATTTACTTAAACCGTAAACATCAATGTATAATTATATACGCTGACATCTTGTAAAAATCAAAACACATGTGAATATATTAGTTTCTCCTTTTATTATTCTTTTTTAAATTTAGGAGACTCTAGCTGATTTTATTTTAATTTGTTATGTGCATGGATGAAGATGTAGAGAAGCTGAAGCTTAAAATTGAGCGACGCCGAGCTCGAGCCATTAATTATCTACTTCATTTGTATATATATTTATTATTTCATTTTCAAGTTTTATTTCATTTGTAATAAAAGTTTGTATGTAATTAAATAATAGTAATTAAGTAACTGAATGGCCGCCATTTGCCTTTTTCTTGTAAATAAGTGGTGTATTGTTTTTGGCTAATTATAAATGGTGAATTTTGGTTTGTTTTGATTTATTTAAATAATTAAAAGTGGTATAAATTCAAAATGAAATTCATGCATGACTCACTGTTAATGAAAAAAAAAAAAAGTTAGGCGCATATCTATACTATACTATTATAAGAAGAACACCCTCTCTTTGGTAGTTGTTCGGTATAGTTGTTTGATACGGTAAATATCAACCGTCAGATCTAAAGACAGATATACGAGAACCATTGGATGTAATAATCAAATAATATTATATTAATATTTAAGCTGCTCTCATAGGTTCAGGGTTGAAATCCCGTCAACAGCGTATTATATTTAAATTTTTAAATTTTTTATTTTTAACAATTCTTACATGTTCAAGATTCGAGTCCTGTGAACAACATATTATATATTATATTACTTATTTTCAGTCAAGTCTCAAATTATCATAAAATGTATATTATTATAACTTATTATATTCTTCAATTTATTTTTCAACTATTAAAATCTATACTTATATATTAATAATTTTATAATAAAATATATTATTCAAAATTATTCGAGTGTTGAAAACAATTCGTGCATATCACGGGTTATAGGCCAGTACATAATGAAATGAAGAATTGGACATCACGAATACCGATACACGCAAGAATATACTCCCTCCATCCCCTCAATTCTTTACATCGATCGACACGCATTTTAATACTTTTATTAAATGTAGTTGTATAACTTTTTTTAATTTTTTTTTCTAAACAAAAATATAATGTACAAATTTTTATATAAAAAAAGAAATTTTTTAAAAATGAATTACGGAGCTGTATTTTATAGTTATCTTAAAATACGTATCAAATATATGAAAGAAAATGTAAAGAAATTAAGGGACGGAGGTGGTAAATGTTATTGTATATTCACACTGTGGGAGATGATTATATTGTCTATAAATAGGACGTCTCAGCTAGGGCTATCATCGAGCCGAGCCGAGCCGAATACTGCCAGGCTCGGCTCGAACTCGATTAAAATAGTTCGGGTTCGAACTCGAGTTTGACCGAACCAATAATTTTAAGTTTGAAACTCGGCTCGTAAAATGTTCGGTAGGCTCGAGTTTGGCTCGAAAACTCGAATTAATTCACTAAATATTAACAAAAATTCGAAATATGATCGGTTCGACTCGAGTTCGGCTCGAGTTCGGCTCGATAAAAATAAATAATATATAAAAAATATTAAATATTTACATAAAAATATATATTTTAATAAAAAAAATTAAAAATAATAGAGACTGGATAAGACTCGCGAACCTTACGAGCCGAATAATTTGAAACTCGAGCTCAGCTCGGTTAAAAATTAGAAAAGCTCGAGCTCGAAATCGGCTCGATTATTTTCGAGCCGAATTCAAATTTTTTACGAGCCGAGTTCGAGTAGCTCACGAACAGTTTGAACCCCTAGTATCAGCTAGCATCTAGCCTCTGGCATGTACAACAACTCTCTCTCTCATTAAGAATAAAAATATTGACCCTATTGTTGTTTTCTTTTGCTATTATATCTTCTTAATATTACCACAAGTCCTTAAATTATTAGTATCAGTGGGTATGTAAATTTATAACAAAAATTAGTTTCATGCAATGAGAAAAACTTTTAAGTAAAAGTTAGTTTCATCAAAAGTCGTCAGTGTTGGTAATATTGACCAAGGTTAGGTACTGCACCAGCAGTATTTCTAGAGTTTATTGAAGTTAACAAATCTCCATTAAAGCAATGAAGATCAAGAAAGTAGATGAAACTGTAACAGAATTGTATATGCACAAGACTGTAAGTCTATATTTTAGCTGAGAGGAAAAATAGAAATGATTACAGAATATTGTAACTGAATTGAATTATAAAAGGTCTACTAAAAGACTATTTATAGTTTGACTTGATTAGACTACTACTAGAGACTACTAGTATTAACACTCCTCCTTCAGATTGGAATGTGATGAAGAAGACAACACGTTCAATCTGGAAAGCAGATTCCAATGAGCTGAACGAGACAATCCCTTAGTTAGAATGTCAACAAGTTGATAAGCACTAGGCACGTATACCGGCTGAATTAACTTCATTTATACTTGTTCCCTGACAAAATGACATTCAATGGCAAAATGCTTAGTTTTCGGATGAAAGACAGGATCTGCTGCAATATCAAGAGCAGCCTGACTGTCGCTGTATATCACAGTTGGATAAGACTGAGGAATAAGTAATTCTTTGAGCAACAAGTGCATCCAAGAAAGATCACAAGCAGTATCAGCCAGTGCACGTAATTCAGACTCAACAGTAGATTTAGAAACAACTCTTTGTTTTTTAGAATGCCAGTTCACTAAAGAACTACCAAGTAGTATACAAAAACCAGATACACTTCGACTTGAATCAGGGCAGTTAGCCCAATCACCATCACAGAAAGCCTGCAGTTACAAATTTGAAGTAACCAATAAATGAGGGACCCTGGGGACTTGTAAAAACTGAATTAAGTGATGAACAATATAAGCAATGTCAGGTCGTGAAACAGTGAGATATAAAAATTTACCCACGTATTTCCGGTAAACTGAAGGATTATCTAAAGGAAGACCTTCATCTAAAGATAATTTGACATTAGTGTCCACAGGAAGAGATAGAGGTTTACTATCTTCAAGACCAGCATCTACTAACAAGTCATGGATGAATTTATGTTGGTGAAGAAAAATTCCAGAATCAGAACGAGTTACTTCTAATCCCAGATAATACTTCACTAAACCTAAATCCTTTATAGTAAAAGACTGATCAAGAAAAACTTTGACTTGGGAGATAGTCTCAGAACATGTACCAGTCAAAAGAATATCGTCAACATAGACCAAAGCTATGACAAAAATATCATGACGATTAAAGGTAAACAGGGAGTACTCTGCAGTTGTTTGTTTGAAACCGAAAGTAAGTAAAGCTGCTCCTAGTTTCTCAAACCATAACCTGGAAGCTTGTTTTAAACCGTAGATGCTTTTATTGAGACGACATACAAGAGGTACAGCAGAATTATACTGAGGATGGCCCTGTGGAAGTTCCATGTACACTTCCTCGGGTAAATCGCCATGTAAAAAAGCGTTATTTACATCAAGTTGATGCACATGCCAACACTTAGCTGAAACAATAGAAAGAATGGTCCTAACAGTAACCATTTTGGCTACGGGTGCAAAAGTGTTGTGATAATCCTCCCCTGCAGTTTGGGTGTAGCCTTTGGCCACCAAACGTGCCTTGAATTTATCAATAGCACCATTAGCTAAGTACTTGACTCTGTAAACCCAACGACAACCCACAACCTTTTTATTCTGCGGTAAAGGCATGAGAGTCCATGTATTGTTTGACTCTAAAGCAAGTAATTCCTTTGACATAGCCTCAATCCAACGAGAATCAGTTATAGCTTGGTTATAGTTGTAAGGTTTCTTAACAACATCTTTACTGACAACACATGAATAAATTGTGCTAGGAATTTTAGAATAAAGACTAAAACCATATTTAGTTGCATCAATTGGACAATCTTGCAGGACTGAAGTTGCAGAAATGCAGTTATTAGCAGAAATGGTAATAGAAGAAACTGTATAATCTTTAAACCAAGAAGGCTAGATTTTTCTGCGTAAAGATACATGAGGGGCTGAAACACTGGGCATGACAGATGGTAATGTACCGGGTAAATCAGTAGAAACTGAATCAGGAGTAGGCTGAGCAAGGAAATCAGGAGAGATTGAATCAGGAGTAGTGAGGGTAGGTAATGAAGAATCATTATAATTTTGTGATGAAAGATGAATTTCATGAACAGGAGTGTCAAATTCATGACAAACTGGATCAGGAGGGATGAAAATGGGGGAAGATACAGAAGGTTGAATGGAAGGAAACTGAGTTTCATCAAAAATTACATGTCTGGAAACATGAATAGTTGATGTGATAGGATCATACAGCTTATAACCTTTTTGATGGGATGGATAACCGATGAAAATTATTTTAAGGGCAAAAGCAACCAACTTATCACCTGAATGAAGTGACATATAGGCAAGACAACCAAACGCCTTTAAATGACCATAATCAGGTGGTTCTTTGAATAATTTGGCATAAGGAGTATCAAAATTCAACTTGGAGTTTGGCAATCGATTTATCAAATAGGTAGAGGTAAGTAAACAGTCTCCCCAGAAAATGGTAGAAAGTTTACTTTGAAATAAGAGTACTCGAGTCATTTCAAGAAGATTTCGATGTCTTCTTTCAATTTTACCATTTTGTTGGGGGGTATATGGGCAAGAAGTTTGATGAATAATTCCATGTTTGGAGAAAAAAGAAGACAATTCTGAGTTTACAAACTCTCGACCATTATCTGAACGAATGCACTTAATAGAACGCTTAAACTGATTTTAAACATAAAAATGAAAATCCTGTAAAGCCTGAACAACGTGTTGTTTAGTAGGTAGATGAATTGTCCATAAGACTCTAGAATTGTCATCTAGGATTGTAAGAAAATACTTGCAACCATTGCAAGTTGAGGTGCGATAAGGTCCCCATAAATCACAATGCACAAGATCAAAGATGAAATCAGAATAAGAATGACTGATTGGAAATGGAAGTTTGCTTTGCTTAGCTAAAGGGCAAGTATCACAAGACAGTTTATGAGAATCAGATTTTAATCCTGACAATAATGGTATTTTTGACATAATTCGACTAGGGACATGACCCAACCTTTGATGCCATAACAAAGGTATAGATGCTGCAGCAATAGACAAAGCAGCAGGAAAAGAAGTAGATGAAGTGGAAGAATTACCAGGTTGATTTTGAAGCTAATATAACCCTCCATCAAGTTTACCAAGAATCTGAGGACTGGTCTGGGACTGGTCCTGCATAACACACTCGTTGGTAGTAAAGTAAATGTGAGAATTAGTCTGTGAAGCCAATTTGCTAATAGAAAGCAAATTAAACTTGAAAGAAGGAACTAAGAGAACATCATGAATAACAATGGTAATTGGCTTTAGCATAACAGATCCTGAATGAGTGACAACAGAAGTATCTCCATTTGGAAAGTTAACTGAAATTGGTTCCGGCAAAGCCTTAATGTCATGCATTGCTTTACTGTCACAACTCATGTGATTGGTAGCTCCAGTATCAAGTATCCACACATTGCTTGATAAATCAGAAATAGAAGTCAAAGAGAATATTGTACCTGCCACATTGTGTCCATATACAAAAGGTATGGAAGAGACTGAAGATTGAGGACCAGTACCATTCTTAAAAAAACACCGCATTAGTGTATTCATTTGTTGCTGCAGAACAGCCATCTGAGAATTCAAATTAGAGGAACTCTCTGATGCAGCAGTTGGATGAAGAGAAGAACTAGAATCAGAACTTCCAGAAGATGTACTGATGTGCATAGCATGATCAGATTATGAGGCTGTGAAGTCTGGGGATTAGAAAAAACTCCAGTAGGCTTATTAAAGGGCCTTTTCTTGCCTTTGTTATTAGGGTGATAAGGATGATCCAAAGGATATCCTATCAACTTGAAACATTTATCTCGTGTGTGGTTTTTACCATGGCAATAGCTACATTCCAAAGAGCCAGAACTAGAAGGCTTATTTTGATGCTGAAAATGTTATTTGGGCAAGCTAACCATCATAGCCAGTGGAGAAGATATAGTATGAACTTGACGTTGCCTCTAGCTGTAGTATAGCTTGTATGTAAGCCCATAAGGAATTGAATCAGCCTCTTCTTTTCTAGCTGTTCTTCCCAGTTTTTAGTGGCACCACAAGTGCACTTAACAACTGGTTCTAAAGCACGTAATTCATCCCATAGACCTTTAAGCTTGTGAAAGTAAAACTCAATGGAATCATTGCCCTGTTCTAACTTGAATAATTCTTTTTGCGTTTCATAGAACTTGTGACCACTAACAACCGAGAAACGATCATTAAGCTCATCCCAAACATCAATGGCGCTGTCCATATAATTCATGCTATTGCTAATATCATCCGATACAGTGTTAAGAATCCAAGTAATTACCATATCATTAACTCGTTTCCAGTGCGGAAAAAGCGAAGAATCAACAGCAGAAGCAACAAAATCACCAGTTAAAATGACAAGTTTATTCTTAGCAGAAAGTGCTATTTGTAAAGAACGTTTCCAGCTAGCAAAGTTATCAGATCCAGTAAGCTTCTTAGATATCAAAATCATACCAGGCTGATCATTATTGTGCAGAAATAATGGATGCGTATTGACATTTATACTGGATACATCATCTGTGTTTGAAGAAAGAGGATCTGAATCACTTACTTGTGTAGTAGTATTGGTAGGACGATGAGAATGATCACCTGACACAGCATTGGCATACGATTGATGTCGTGCAGAAGCCATTAGAATCACAGATAAGTGAATCGATCGTATAAGATCAATTCAAAGTAATCGAGAAAGATTGAGAGAGATCAATCAATTAAAGATTGAGAAATATTGAGAGAGAGATAGAGATCGAGATCGATTGAGAAGATAAAATCTGAGAGAGATCGAGATCGTAAGAATAAGATCGAAAAGAAAAAATGAGAACAGATCGAAAATCAATCAATCACAAGAATATAAACGAGAAGTATATGCGGAATAACTCTGATACCATCTAGATTTATTGAAGTTAACAAATCTCCATTAAAGCAATGAAGATCAAGAAAATAGATGAAACTGTAACAGAATTGTATACGCACAAGACTGTAAGTCTACATTTTAGCTGAGAGGAAAAATAGAAATGATTACAGAATATCGTTACTGAATTGAATTACAAAAGGTCTACTAAAAGACTATTTATAGTTTGACTTGATTAGACTACTACTAGAGACTACTAGTATTAACAGTATTAATGTGGAGAGTACATTACGTAATTGATTGTTGGCCTAGCAGGCTCATGGTGTGATTGTAATATGATCTGTTTAAATTCTGGGGCAAGTTCATCAAGACATTTACGTACCCATGTCACTTGATTAAACGTTTAAAGTCAAATTCATGTGCAGTGTGGGTAATATTTTTCATCAAGGTGGAAACAAATCATCTCATGCAATGTTATAACATGACGTAAGTAAGTGTAACTAGACCTGAAAATTCGTTCGTGTCGCGTATTTTCGTGTTTCGTGTACTTGAATGTCAAACACAAAATTGAAATGTTTAGCGTTCGTGTACTTTTATTTCGTATCATTTCGTGTTGCGTATATCATATTAGTTGAATATTAATATATATTAAATTTAATATTAATATAAATTAAAATATAAGATTTTTAGGTAAAAATTTATAAAATATATGAATAATATATATTCAAATCTCAATTCTATACAATATAATAAAATCAAATAATATTTTAAAAATAAATATGCATACATTTATTATAATAATACATATATTTATAAAAAATATTAAAATTTATTATAATATTTATTTATGTCGTATAATTCGTGTCGTGTTGTGTACTCGAAGGTTAAACTCAAAATCGACACTAAATCTAGACAGTGTACTTTCGTGTTCGTGTATTTTCATGTCGTGTACTAAAAGAGCAAACAAAAACACTAAATTTTCGTATTGTTTCGTGTCGTGTAAGCGTGTCGTGTCCAAAATTACCGGGTCTACTTGTAACATTCTAATACAGCTTTTTGTTCAAGACAAATAATTATCAAAGTGTCTATAAAAGCTCTTTTTACTTGTTAGCTTCAAATCATCCATCTTCATAAACTAGAAAAGATCCTTTCAGTTAATCATCCATCCTTTCAGTTATTCATTTTCGTGAAATATCATTTTCTTATATGTGATTCAAACAATAGCTACAGCATCAGTGCAAATCTTTTGAATTCTCCTTTCACTCTCTCGTATTTAAATGATTTCACTGTGGTCGGTTGTGATGATCGAGCATTGATCACCAACCCTAAAGAGAAGCATTACAGTACTAGTACTGGTTGCAGTTCCGAATGCATCAACGCTAAAGATGTTCTTAATTATGGTTGTTACCGGATTGGTTGTTGTCGAGTACTAATACCAAAAGGTCTAAAGTACTTCGAGGCTCAACTTGAATCAATAAGCAACCATGCCAGGGCTTGGTCGTTTAACCATTGTAGCTATGCTTTCTTGGCTGAAAAGGATAGATTTAAGTTCCGTGGTGCTTCAGATTTATCTGATCCTACATTTATTGAGAGGACAATCGATACTTGACTGGGTACTTGGGAATCAAACTTGTGATGAAGCACAAAAATCAAACGGGTATGCCTGTCAGTCAAATACCAACTGGATTAATTCAACCAATGATCTTCTAGGGTACACTTGTAGATGCCGTCAAGGTTTTCGAGGCAACCCATACCTAGCTAAGCCCAGGCTGCCAAGGTCAGTCTTCATTCAAAACATACTCAAAAACAGTACTGATACAAATATTTAGCACATTGTATCCTGATTGTGCCTGTATAATTTGTTGTGATGCTCTTTGGTAGATTTCGATGAATGTGCTGATCCAAACAAAAAATGGTGCGAGAAAATGTACACCAATACTATTGGGGGTTATTACTGTTCTTGTCACTACAACAAATTCGGCTATTTACGACGGCCAACTTACGACGGAAAAAAATGCGCTCCTAACTTACGACGGAAAAAACCCGTCATAAATGACCAGATTTGTTATAGTGGCACGGGTACTATGGCAATGGCAAAGTTAATGGTTGCATCGCTGTGAAATCCAAATTTCCAGCAATCAAATTCTCACTAGGTAATATATATTTTTCCTCTGAAAATATTGTGTTATTGAAAAGATGTTCATGGATCGTGGGAGTATTGAGGTTGATGATGTATATGCTTTTTCCGTGACATCTGATATTATTATGAACTCCGATCCTGAACCACAAAGTATAGAAGAGTGTCGACACCGAGATGATTGGCCAAAATGGAAAATTGCGATTCAAGAAGAATTGCAATCATTACGCAAGAGAAATGTATTTGGACCTGCAGTCCAAACACCAGCTGGTGTAGTCCCTGTCGGGAATAGATGGGTGTTTATACGAAAATGAAATGAAAGGAATGAAATTGTGAGATATAAGGCCCGACTAGTAGCCCAGGGATTCTCTCAAAGACATGGTTTTGATTACCAGGAAACATACTCTCCTGTGATGGATGGAGTTACTTTTCGTTTTCTAATAGGTATGGCTTGTATGGAAAAACTGGAAACACGTTTGATGGACGTTGTGACAGCATACCTATATGGATCACTTGATATTGATATTTATATGAAAATTCCTGAAGGGTTAAATATTGAGGACACTAAGCCTCGACATCTATATTCTGTTAAATTACAACGATCATTGTATGGTTTGAAACAATCTGGTCGTATGTGGTACAACAGGCTGAGTGAGTACTTATTGAATGATGGATATGTTAATAATCAAGTGTGTCCTTGCATTTTTATTAAAGAATCATCAACTGGTTTTGTTATTATTGTTGTATATGTGGATGATTTGAATATTATCAGTACTACTGAAGATATTACTAATGTTGTTAACTATTTGAAAAATGAGTTTGCAATGAAAGATCTTGGAAGGACAAGATTTTGTTTAGGTATACAGGTGGAGCACTTATCTTCAGGAATATTTGTTCATCAATCAAACTACACTGAAAAGATTCTTGATCGGTTCTACATGGACAAAGCTCATCCACTAACCATACCAATGGTTGTTCGATCACTCGAGGTTGAAAAAGATCTTTTCCGTCTTAGAAAACAAGATGAAGAGACTCTTGGACCTGAAGTTCCATATCTCAGTGCAATTGGCGCTCTCATGTATCTTGCAAACAACACACGACCTGATATTGCATTTGCAGTGAACTTGTTGGCAAGATTTAGTTCTGACCCTACTAAAAGGCATTGGGATGGAATAAAACATATATTTAGATATCTTCGAGGGACAATCGATCTTGGACTATTCTTCCCAAACAATTCAAGATCACTGCTAGTTGGATATGCGGATGCTGGATACATGTCAAATCCTCATTTTGGGCGATCACAAATAGGTTACCTATTTACATATTGTGATAGTGCTATCTCTTGGAAGTCTACAAAACAGACTATGACCGCAACTTCATCAAACCACGCAGAGTTACTAGCAATTCATGAAGCAAGCAGAGAATGTATTTGGCTAAGGTCGGTCATTCAACATATTCGAGAATCATGTGGATTATCAAGTATTTCAGATAGTCCTACAGTTTTATTCGAGGATAACTCGGCCTGCATCAAACAACTTAAGGAAGGATATATTAAAGGGGATCGAACAAAACACATATTGCCAAAATTCTTCTACCCTCATGAACTTCAAGAAAATGGTGATATTGATATTCAACAAGTTCGCTCATGCGATAATTTAGCAGATATGCTTACAAAGTCACTACCTACATCAACATTTGAGAAGCTAAGAAATAATATGGGTATGCGGAGGTTAAAAAGTTTGCTACATCAAAATGTCAAAATGTGAGACATTTTATTGAGGGGGAGGTTGTACTTGTTTTCCTTCGTCAAGGTTTTTATCCCACTGGGTTTTTCCTTGTAAGGTTTTAACGAGGCAGTCAATCTTTGCAATAATTCGCATTTGACAATCAAGGGGGGGGGGGTGTTAAAATATTTGAATAAAAAAAAAGTGATTGTCAAAGCGTATCGAGGAAGTCTCTCAAATCTTACCAAGGAAGACTTGTAAAGCTTATCGAGGAAGACTTGTAAAGCTTATCGAGGAAGTTTTGTAATACTTAATGAAGAAGATTTGAATAGCTTACTTAGTAAGCCTTGTAAACCAACTACTATAAATAACTCATTTAGCTAATGAAATACAACACAACTTTCTCTGCATCTTCTATTCTCCTATACTTCCTCTACATTAAACATAACTAATATTTTCAGTCAAGGTTTATAACAATTTCCAATATATTTGACCATTTTTCAAAATGACATTCACGGTAACACTAGAAATAGAAACTCCTAAACCATATTCCCTGAGTCATTCATAGCAAATCCAAGAGCGTCTTAACTTATTATATATATATATATATAATAAAATATTAGTTTTATTAATTTAAGATATAGATGAAACATTTGTCTCCAACAATTCTCCTTATATTTATTCCTTATTTAATAATTTAATAATATCAATTCATTCTTTTCATTAAAGTAAGAGAGAAAGATGATTTGACTCGTTTTTTATTATAAAATATTCTCACTCATTTTTTAAATATTTTTTGCTCATTCGTTATACGTATTTTAAGGCTAATATAAGCAAAATTTTATAATTTATTTTTATGTATAAAAGCTTAACTATTACATTGTTATTTAAAAGAAAAGATATTTAAAATTATTTAGGGAACGTTACTTTACGGAGCCTAACTTAAAATGCGTGTGGATCCCCGTCTCAAATATTAAAAATTTTGGAGGGACGCATGAAGTAATGTTTAAGGGATTCTTAAAAAAAGAAGAATGTTATTTAAAAATAACCATATTAGAGTAAGTCCAACAACCTCTTAATTCAATCATCAAATATAATGCAAAAAATTAGTTCCTAATGAATTAAGACATAAATAAGGATGTTTGTCTGCAACAATACTATTTATACTTTTTTAGCAAAAAAAAAAAACAATACTATTTATACTTATTCCTTATTTAATATTTTATTATTAAAAACCTATCAAATCAATTATAATTTAACATTTAACGCACGCGCTCCCTTGCACTCGATATCTCTGTAAATCGATTAGAAGCAACAAGAAGACGAATAAGATGAGGTTTTGTTTGAGTTGCAAATCATCATCAGGTATTTATCTTACGCCCTTTCTTCATTCACATTCTCTTCACATTAACCCTAATCATCCCAAAAAACCCTTTATTGCTTCTTTATCAAACCCTAATGCTCAATTACAGCAATTACTTTACGAGAAATCCAAGGTTGGTTTCGATAAGCTCGATGATGCTCTCTTTGTGTTCGATAAAATGCTCAAAATGAAACCTCTGCTTCCTGCTTTGAATTTCAGTCAGCTCTTAGCTGGCCTTGTTCGAATGAAAGAGTACTCTGTAGGTGTCTCTATGTTTAGAGATATGTGCGTTTTATGCGTTCCCGTTAACATATTTACCTATAATACTGTAATCAACTGTTGCTGTCACCTGAATAGACTTGATTACGCCTTCTCGTTGTTGGGCGGATCCATTAAGCGTGGTTTCGTCCCAGATGTTGTGACCTACAGCACTCTTATCAAGGGCCTTCTATCTCAAGACAGGCCTGTTGAGGCTGAACATTTGTTTAGGAAGCTTATTTTATTCAATGAGGTTCAACCCAATGTAGTAACCTATAGCATTATCATCGACGGTCTATGCAAAACTTCAAATACTTTAATGGCTGTCAAGTTGTTTAGAAATATGGGGAAGAAAGGTTGTATTCCCAATACAGTGACTTATTCCACCCTTATTGATGCTTTATGCAAAGACCGACATGTTGATCATGCATTGAGTCTTCTTTCTGCAATGAACCACAAAGGCATTTCACCGAATGTTGTCACCTATACTTCATTAATTCAAGGTCTCTGTAACTTTGGTCGATGGGAAGATGCAATTCAATTGCTAGGAGAGATGAATGCTAGGAATATCTCTCCAAATGTGCATACTTATAGTATATTGATAGATGCATGTTGCAAAGAAGGAAAGGTCAAAGATGCGGAATCTGTGATGGAATTGATGATTCAAAGAGGCCAATATCCTGATGTAGTCACATACAATTCACTGATGGATGGATATTGCTTGCGTGGAGAAATTGATGAAGCCTTAGAGGTGCTCAAAACCATGAGGGGAAAGGGTATATTGCCCAATTCTTGTACCTACAATATTTTTATAAATGGTTGTTGTAAAAAGATGGAAGTGGACAGAGCAATTAGTCTCCTTAAACAAATGCCCCTTGAAGGTTTGGTACCAACAATTGAAACTTTCAATACTATTTTGCAAGGATATTTTCAGGCAGGTAGAGTTGTTGAAGCACGGAACTTTTTCCAGGAGATGTTAACCAAAGGTCAGAAACTGAATATTGTGACATGTAGGATCATATTGCATGGTCTTTGTGAGAACCATCTCGTTGGTGAAGCACTCTCGTTTTTTCACACAATGGAATGCGTTGGTATACATCCAGATATAATTATTTACACTATTCTGATTGACGGATTGAGCAAAGATGGACATCTAGAGAAGGCAAGAAGTCTTTTTGAAAGCCTACCTTCAAAAGGTTTACAACCCAATGTCAAGACATATACAGTCATGATCAGAGCATTTTGTCATGAAGGGTTACTCGATGAAGCGAATGAACTATTTGCGCAAATGAAAGATAGTATTTGCTTGCCTAATAGTGCTACCTACAATATACTTATCCGCGGCAATTTTCGAAACAAGAAGTACAATGAAGCAAGTGCACTCATAGATGAGATGCGTGCTTGCGGCTTCTCAGAAGATGCATCTACCATGTCCTTGGTACTGGCTTTACTTGAATTAAAAGATCAAGATCCTGCTCTTCTTGCTTTGCATAAGAAATACTTGACATAGTTACCTGGTATAATTCCAGCCAGGCTTTGATAAGCTCTATGATCGGGTTTTTTTTTCCAGTTAAAATCTCCAATTGATACCTTTGTTTTCTGTTATGATATATAACTGAAGGTTCCTGTATGAATTTTAATTCACTGCTAGCAAAAATTTCTATAAATATTAACATTCTGATGGATGCATATTATAATAAAAGAGAAAACTAGACCTAACTATATATCTTTCTTGGAGAATTTGGAACTGTTCAGCATTTTGTTACATTTTTGGTTGTGGCTTTTAAGGGGATGCATTCATAAGGTCTATGTTATCATACGAATATGATATACTTCCTAAATTGAATATATATACAAATGTGATTATTAGATGTTCCAAGTCCCTTGCTATGCAGCAGATGTGCTTTCATTCAAGAGGTAATTGCAGACTCTGCTCCCCATTCGAACCCAACAGGATATGACAATGGCCTTCCTTTGTCAATCGCGAACCACTCGGTTAACTGTTTGAGTCAGTTCCATTTTATTAGATCATTTCTAATTTTATATTTATAAAGTTGTCTGCGCTGTAATATAGGAGACTGATGTGCATTATGATCTCTGCTAGTGTGGCAACTGATGTTCCGAATTTGTGTTTTGTTATTATGGTAGTTCTCATAATATTTATCATGACATCCTCAATATCTAATAGAAATGTTTGAAAAGAAGGGAGAAATAGGAGGATGTGAAATTCAGTTGAAGAAAAAGCTTTGGTAGGTTCTTATTCCCTAATAATCTCGAATTGTTGCAGGTTAGATAATGGTAAAATTCATCGTCCAGGTCGCCTCGCGTACGCGAGACACCGAGACATTCGCACAAATCGCCCTTCGACCCGACTCCACCCGAGTCGTGTCATGTCATGGCGAGGCGAGGCGCGCGTGTGTGTGCGCGAGGCCCACACAACACCCATGCATATCTACATGCCTGAGTAGTTGTGCGTTACACTTGCATGTTATACAATATAAAACCACCAACACTCTTTTACCATATCAATGTGATA
This sequence comes from Apium graveolens, assembly GCF_009905375.1. NCBI lineage: Eukaryota > Viridiplantae > Streptophyta > Magnoliopsida > Apiales > Apiaceae > Apium > Apium graveolens. The sequence goes on from NC_133656.1 coordinate 239,173,310, forward strand.
CTCAAGTTTTTACAACTTAATAAACCATAAACCCATTTAAGCTAGCAATTACAACTCCATTTATTTATGGATTGCACTAACAAAATGTCTTAGATCCAAACATAAAAGTTTGAGTCCTCTTAGAAAGGAACAAACTTCCAACTATAAGTCATTGTTAAAAAAACCCAGCAAGAATTCATGGCCATGAATTTATATTCATGCCCATGAATCTCTGCTGTATCGCAGAAAAAATTCATGGCCATGAATTTATATTCATGCCCATGAATATTGTAACTCAAGTTGATTCCATTTTCTAACAATAAATTAGTAGTTAAAGGATTCTTAAAAGAAGGACGAGGCAAATAATTAAAAATAAGAACTCAGAGTAGACTCTTAACATTTGAAAGAAGTAGTTAGATGCTGTTGGATACAAATATTATTCAAAATCGTTATAATCAGAAGTTAAGAGGCCATATGAGTAGTATGTTGGATTTGCTCTAAACAATAATCAGAAAATTGTTGAAAAAATGACTAAAATAACCGATTTTTTTTAAAAAATAACAAAAAAACAAGCATTCTGAAAAATGTCCAATTTTAACCGATTTAATACTCCACTCTCACTTGAGTATCACTATTTATATAAAATATACTCCAGTAATAATTAAATATTTTATATATGAGATACTCCACTAACAATTAGGTATAAATTGAATATTACATATATTAGATATTTTATATAAAATAAATATTAAAATGATAATTAAATATCCAATTAACTAAAATTGGTCAAATTTTCAGAAATTAATCATTTTTATATAAAAATTGACTAAATTTGTCTTCCCCGTAATTATTAATTATTCTGAGCACGATTTTGATCTCATTTTGATCAACTGAAACAGATATCAAAACATATTTGCACAGAAATGAAGTACTCAGAACTCAGAAGGGCTGTGAGGTTCATTTAACGCACGCGCTCCCTTGCACTCGATATCTCTGTAAATCGATTAGAAGCAACAAGAAGACGAATAAGATGAGGTTTTGTTTGAGTTGCAAATCATCATCAGGTATTTATCTTACGCCCTTTCTTCATTCACATTCTCTTCACATTAACCCTAATCATCCCAAAAAACCCTTTATTGCTTCTTTATCAAACCCTAATGCTCAATTACAGCAATTACTTTACGAGAAATCAAAGGTTGGTTTCGATAAGCTCGATGATGCTCTCTTTGTGTTCGATAAAATGCTCAAAATGAAACCTCTGCTTCCTGCTTTGAATTTTAGTCAGCTCTTAGCTGGCCTTGTTCGAATGAAAGAGTACTCTGTAGGTGTCTCTATGTTTAGAGATATGTGCGTTTTATGCGTTCCCGTTAACATATTTACCTATAATACTGTAATCAACTGTTGCTGTCACCTGAATAGACTTGATTACGCCTTCTCGTTGTTGGGCGGATCCATTAAGCGTGGTTTCGTCCCAGATGTTGTGACCTACAGCACTCTTATCAAGGGCCTTCTATCTCAAGACAGGCCTGTTGAGGCTGAACATTTGTTTAGGAAGCTTATTTTATTCAATGAGGTTCAACCCAATGTAGTAACCTATAGCATTATCATCGACGGTCTATGCAAAACTTCAAATACTTTAATGGCTGTCAAGTTGTTTAGAAATATGGGGAAGAAAGGTTGTATTCCCGATACAGTGACTTATTCCACCCTTATTGATGCTTTATGCAAAGACCGACATGTTGATCAGGCATTGTGTCTTCTTTCTCAAATGAACCACAAAGGCATTTCACCAAATGTTGTAACCTATAGTTCATTAATTCAAGGTCTCTGTAACTTTGGTCGATGGGAAGATGCAATTCGATTGCTAGGAGAGATGAATGCAAGGAATATCTCTCCAGATTTGCATACTTATTGTATATTGATAGATGCATGTTGCAAAGAAGGAAAGGTTAAAGATGCGAAATCTGTGATGGAATTGATGATTCAAAGAGGCAAATGTCCCGATGTAGTCACATACAATTCACTGATGGATGGATATTGCTTGCGTGGAGAAATTGATGAAGCCTTAGAGGTGCTCAAAACCATGAGGGGAAAGGGTATATTGCCCAATTCTTGTACCTACAATATTTTGATAAATGGTTGTTGTAAAAAGATGGAAGTGGACAGAGCAATTAGTCTCCTTAAACAAATGCCCCTTGAAGGTTTGGTACCAACAATTGAAACTTTCAATACTATTTTGCAAGGTTTTTTTTATACCGGTAGAGTTGTTGAAGCACGAAAGTTTCTTCAGGAGAGGATGCTAAACGAAGGTTGTAAACTAGATATTGTAACATTTAGGATCATATTGCATGGTCTTTGCGAGAACCATCTTGTTGGTGAAGCACTCTCTTTCTTTCACACAATGGAATGCGCTGGTGTACATCCAGATATAGTTATTTACACTATTCTGATTGACGGATTGAGCAAAGATGGACGTCTAGAAAAGGCAAGAACCCTTTTTGAAAGCCTTCCTTCGAAAGGCTTAAGACCTGATGTCAAAGCGTATACCGTCATGATCGGAGCATTTTGTCGAGAAGGGTTTCTCGATGAGGCGAATGAACTATTTGCGAAAATGAAAGATAGTATTTGCTTGCCTAATGGTGCTACCTACAACACACTTATTCGCGGCTGTTTTTGCAACATGAAGTACAGTGAGGCAAGTGCACTCATAGATGAGATGCATGCTCGCGGCTTCTCAGAAGATGCATCTACCGTGTCCATGTTACTAGTCTTACTTGAATCAAAAGATCAGGATCCTGCTCTTCTTGCTTTGCGTAAGAAGTACTTGACGTAGTTACCTTGTATAATTCCAAATCAGGCTTTGATAAGCTCGATAATCGCTTCTTTTATTTCGGCTAAAATCTGCAATTGATACCTCTGTTTCCTGATTGAGTGTTCCTGTATGAATTTTGATCAATTGCTAGCAACAACTGCTATACATATAATATTTTGTTGGATGCATATTGCAATAAAAGAGAAAACTAGACATGACTATTTATCTTCATGGAGAAATTGCAAATGTTCAGCATTTTGTTGCATGAATTGTGTCAGCCGGGTAAATAAATAAAGTACACTTCTTTTGAATAAGATGTAAGATTAAGGCAACAATACGATGACATACACTCCCTGTTAGATTGTTTTTGGAAGAAGTATCATAGTGATATGTCACTGTCTTTGTTTCTCTTGATGCATTCTAATGCTTACTCCTTTTATATTCCTTAGTTTCTAATTGCATTGCTTACAATATTGTTATATGTATATGTATTCAACATTATTCTTCTAATGAAGCTTCTGTACTGATAGACAACATTCTTGTTTGTGGCTTCTTAGGAGATCCTACATAAGGTCCATGTTATCACCCCTTCGATAAGTATGCATACTATTATACTTCCTAAATTGAATACATTTACAATTGTTATTTTAGATGTTTTTAATCTCTTGCTATGCAGCACACGTCGTTGCATTCAAGAGGTAATTGCAGAGTGCAGATTCTGCTCCCCGTTTCGAGGTAACAGAATATGACAATAGCCTTCATTTGTCAAACATGAACCACTCGGTTCACTGTTTGATTCGGTTCCAGATTATTAGATCATTTCTATTTTTAATTCTAAAAAATTGTCTTCTACTATATGCCTTGTAATCCGGGAGACTGGTGTATATTATGACCTCTGCTAATGGAAACTAATGTTCCGAAGTTTTGTTATTATGGTAGTTCTCATAATCTTTATTATGACATCCTCAATATCTAATAGAAATGTTTTAAGAGAAGGGAAAAATAGGCGGACGTGGAATTCAGTTGCAGAAAAAACGCAGACATAGAATGTTATTAACATAATTGGATATATGATGTAGCTACTGATTCGGTGATTCATTTACACGATGAAAGCGTAAACATGGAATTAGAAATCTTTAGAAATGTAATTTTTTTAATTAAAAATTGTTCATGTAGTGATTCTGATGATATAAGAAATAGCCGAGGAAAAGAATGTTATTAACATAATTGAATATATGATGCTCCTTATTCTAATTTGTTGCTTAAATTAATACTTTAATACACTTAGCAGTCAAAAAAAGTTGAATTGGTTTATGACCTTTTAATGCTCGACTAGATGTAATTGGTTTTAGCAGAAATCTTTATAACTATGGCTGTACTGTATGATTTTTAAGTGTATTCGAACTTGAATGTTGTCTTGGTATTGCGGTCAAAATGTGACCTTGAGGCTCTTTTAGGTTAATTGTTACTCGTGTGTAGATCTATTATTTAACGAGTATTAGTTTATGAGTAAGCAAATTGTTACATGTTTATTCAGGTATCTTTCGTTAGCTCCGGTGGCAGTTCGTTAAAGTCTCAATCAAGCATATTTGGTGCTTCTGTTCCTGGGGATTCATTATCCTTACAGTCAAGAGAGCATAAGAATTGTAAACTACTATTCACTATTATAAGTGTCTACTGTAATATATGCTGTTTTGATTTCTATCCCCTGTAATTGTTACAGAAAATCTAGTTCTCGGAGTATCCAACCAATCCAAGTTACAGCCCCTGAACAGCCACCTACCATTCAGAGTAAGAAATGTACGTTGTTACCTAATGCATGGCAAAAAATTTGAGGATTTAGAACTTCTAAGTCTGCTCAATTTTTACAGAACTGGGAGGAAGACAAGATTCGGAATCAATAGTAAGTTAAGTTATGTATTGTGTTGTGTTTTATTTTAGTTTCTCTAATTGATTTATTTCTGATTTAACAAGGCAAATTTAAAATCCCTTGTCTGACATGACATTATTTGTCAGATCGTTTGTCCGAAATGTGGACGTTTTGACCAAGTACTAACTGAAAGACCACATATGAAATGTTCATGGAATTCAAATTGAAAGATTTGAGAAATGAGAAAAAAGGAGAGGGAAAGAGGTTGCCTAATATGCAAAGTCAAATTTTACTTGTTTATTAATAAATTAGGTCATCTGCCTTACCCGTTACCAAAGATTGGGAATAGACAATAGTCGTTTTGTAATTATATATAGTTGTCCTGTACCAATGTCCTTGCTAATCAAATGTTTATGTTGCTGAGATACAGACTACATCAGCATTACAACAGCAATAAAATAACACCTCTGGATATATTTGTAAATACACTAGTTAGTATTTATATGTGGTCCTGATAGGAGATTCAGTTAGTTAGTTACAACATATCATTCTCTCTTTCTTGAATTGAGAACACTGTAAATATCTTTTCAGTCATAAATGATTAGCTATGGTGTTCATACCAAATCTGCAGAATCTTATGCTTAATTACATCTGATAACATGGTATCAGAGCAGTACGTTTCAGTAATTTCATTCGTTTCTTCGTTTCCGCATCAAGTAAGATCGTTACATACTGTTCTTTGATCTGTTCTTCGTGATTCGTAATCATATCTTCGTAATTGATGTTATGATTTGTTTACATTCTATACAATAGCAGTAATCAGATTGTTAATCATAACGAGTTATGTAATCATTGAAGATTCGTAGCATAATCTGTATAAAATCTGTACGGAATTGCAGATTCATAGCAAAATTCGATCTCAAATTTCGCAATTCGATCTAAAATTTCTCCGAAACATTGTTATCTCTCCAGTCTCATTTCTGAATTTCATTTCTTGATCTAAACTTTACTCTAAATCAGCAATTGTTCTCATTACTTTTTCACAAACCTTGTTCATGGCGACTCAAGTCGAAAATCAGATAGAGTTAACACAAGATCCATCTAGTGTGTATTTTTTGCATCCTTCGGATAATACTGGTATGAAACTGGTTACTACACCTTTTAATGGAACTTCTTATGGAAATTGGAAGCGTTCTATGGTTATTGGATTAACAGCGAAAAATAAGATGTGTTTTGTTGATGGAACTCTTGCTAAGCCTGCAATTACTGATACTAGCTACAAGTTCTGGTCTCGCTGTAATAGCATGATCACAGGTTGGATTATTACAGCTTTGGATCCTCAGATTGCAGCAAGTATATTGTATGTTGATACTGCGAGAGCTATTTGGCTATCTTGAAGAACGTTTTGGTCAAGCATCATCAGCACAATTATATGCTTTAGAGCAGGAAGTCTTTCAGATTTCACAGGATACGTTTTCCATTTCTGAATATTATACTCAGTTAAAGAGGATTTGGGATGAGATTGATAATCTCAAACCATTACCTGAATGTGAATGTGCTCATTGCAATTGTAACATGACTCAGAAGGTTCTTAAATTGCAGCAGGATCAGAGGCTAATGATTTTTCTCATGAAAATGTCTAATGAATTTGCAAATGTGAGATCACATATTCTGATGATGGAAACACTTCCTACTCTACCACAGGTTTACAGAATGTTGATTCAGGAACAGAGGCATAAGGAGATTTCTAAACTGTCAGTTCAGGAGCCTGTGGCATTTGCTAGTCAGAACAATTTTAGGCAGTTCCCCAATTCTGGTTATCAAGGTTCTCAGAAATTTAACAGAGTCTATTCTGCTGGAAAATTTACCCCTGGAACTGGTTCACCAAGTTTCCAGCAGAGAAAGAACAACTACTTTTGTGACCATTGCAAAATTCCAGGCCATAGCAAAGAAAGGTGCTTCAAATTGAATGGTTATCCACCTGGTTTTAAACCTAATCAGCAGAGGAAATTTGCAGGTTGTGCCACAGTTGATGCAACTGATGAAATTCAGTCTGTCAAGGATTCTTCTGATAGTGGAATTGGATCACAGTCTTCTTCAAATAATATCTCTGTGGAGCAGTACAATCAGTGGATACAGCTTTTGTCTCAAAATAATATTTCTGAACATGACAACAACTCTTACTCTGGAAATGCACTTTTGGCAGGTACTTCTCTTTGTTTATTATCCTCAACTCATACCAATAGTTGGATAATTGACAGCGGTGCGTCTGATCATATCTGTTCTTCTATGAATCTCTTTCACACTGTCAAACAAATTGATGAGAATAGTTTTATCACTATCCCTGATGGCACTAAGATACAAGTCACTCATGTGGGCAACATAAAACTTAATAATCTCATAGAACTTACAGATGTTCTATATGCTCCTTCTTTCAAATTCAACTTAATTTATGTGTCTAAGCTTGTTCGGAATACTACTTACATCATTTCTTTCACTTCTGATTCTTGTATGCTTCAGGAGCATTCAATGAGTCAACCCAAACTTCTTGGTAAATTCTTCCATGGACTATACTTTGTTGATGAGGGCTTTTTTTCTCATGCTGCTGATCATTCTCTCATCACAGCTAATAAAGCTTTGCCATACATTAGTCATACTTCTGTAGTTAATATTGCTGTTACTTCTAAACTAGATGAAGCCAAGTTGCTTCATCTTAGACTTGGCCATATGCCTTATTCGAAAATCAGTACAATTGTAAAACATTTTGATACAAGTGTTTTGTCTGATTGCATTTGTGCAATTTGTCCTTCTGCAAGACAACATCGTTTGTCTTTTACTGCAAGTGAAATAAAAACAACAAAAAATTTTGAACTTTTTCACGTTGACGTTTGGGGCCCTTATCATACTGTCACTCACAATGGTTGTAGATATTTTCTAACAATCGTTGATGATTATAGCCGTGCCACTTGGGTACATCGTATGAAATCCAAACTTGATTCTGTCTCCATTTTAGATATTTTCTTAAGCATGTTTTTACTCAGTTCAATACACGTGTTAAGATCATTCGAACAGATAATGCGTTAGAGCTTTGTCAAGGCAGAATTTTAGAGATTTATCAGTCTTATGGCATACTACATTAAACAAGTTGTCATGACACACCCCAACAGAATGGGGTGGTCGAACGAAAACATAAGCATTTAATGGAAACAGCTCGTGCACTTTTCTTTCAGTCTAATTTGCCATCGCGATATTGGGGAGATTGTGTGCAGTGTGCTGCATTTTTTATCAACAGAATGCCTGTACGGAAATTAAATAATGTTACTCCTTATGAACTCCTGTTTGATAGTGCACCAGATTATTCTCTTTTGCGATGTTTTGGGTGTCTTTGTTTCGTTTCTACTTCTAAACAATCTCGAACCAAGCTAGAACCTCGGGCTCACCCTTGTGTTTTCCTTGGCTATCCAGCTGCAACAAAAGGATACAAAGTGTTAGATTTGGTCACTAATAGGATTCTTTATGCTTAATTACATCTGATAACATATGTATATTAATCTTTTAGTAAAAAACTTTAAGTGCACTACTGGACTTCACCAGGAACCCTGCAGAGATACCATGTGGTGAATATGGGGCAGACTTTGTTTTTGAATCTTATGGGGTTTTCACAACAGTTGACAAGGCTTCAGAACACAAAAAGGTGGGTGCAATCTCTCTTGTTCTATAGCTATCTCTCTCACGCACACAAATGTCTCTCTCATCTCTCTCAAACTTTCTCTAGCACTTCAATTTGAGTATTTAATACGTTAATCTGCAGTGTGGTTTGAAGAAAGTTGTAATTTTTTTCTCCCTCAGCTGATGCTCCTATGTTTGTTGTGGGTGTTAGAGAAAACATACAAAGTGAACATGGATATCATATGCACTACCAGTTGCCTTGCTCCTCTTGCCAAGGTTGGTTTGTACTTTGTATAAATGCTACTGTATCTTGTACTGTTAGCCTGTGAACAAACTGTAAGTAACATGACTTTAATTGCTCAGTCACACGACCAAGTGATCTTCTTCGGAAGTATGACAGGGAAAAAAGACTAATATATAATAGTTGACATGAACAAATTCATATCATGGTTATGGCAACTGTGGACTCAGTAAATGTTTGATTACAAAACAATTTGTGCAGGTGGTTCACGAAGAGTTTGGCATTCTGGCGAGGTTGATGAATAATTGACTACTGTGCAAGTGATTTTGTTGGTGGCAACTCAAGGTCCCTCCCTCCCTCACCCAAATCACATTTAATAAAAAGGGTGAAATAAGCTATACTTCATGGCCACTGGCCAGTTTGGTCTTTTTGTACCATTGTTTTCCCTTGGTAACTCTAGAGATTTTACATGCAGTGGTGTTGTTGTATCATATCATGCAAGAGTTCAGGGGATCAGTCATTTGTATCTATCTGTGTTCCTAGAATATCCTTCCATTTGAAGCAGATGAAAAATGGGTTCTGTTTGGAATTTTGTGAATAAAAGCTCTCTGCACTGATATGTAGATGTAGGTCTGTTTACAAACGTAGACAATTGGTCAGTCTTTACTCTTTGGTAGTTTCTGGTAAATTAGGATTGGTCATAGTTGCTAGAGTAATTGTTTTACAATATGTTTTATTATCTCGCAGGTCAAGTAAATTTGACGCTCAAGATGGGATGGGGTTGAGTGGGTCCTTTATAAAAGCTTGTATCGTGGTACGACAATGAGTGTGGCTTCAGGTACAGTTTTACTTTAAAATTGAAGCGAGTGCTTGTAACAATACCCAGCTAATCTTTCTTTCAGCCATGGAGTGTTGGACCTGATCGAACGTGGCATTGGTAGCAGCCGGGAAGCAGCCGATGCTTCAATTTTTGCTCTATCATAACTACTAACTAGTTTGTCTAACATAGAAATCAAAAATACAGTGGTCATTTTTTGCTGTTGAGTTGACCTTTGTTATCCTTTATAAGATCTGACCCAAGAGGAAACTTTTAGTTGAACTGTATCAGTATCAATGTTATATTAATGGTATGATTGTGTAAACTGTAGCCTTCAGATGTTTTTCATAATAATAACCATGTTGGAAGAATATTTGCATGGTCCAATCAGTTTTTTTTTTTGGGTTTATTGTCATTCATGATTGTACTAATTCTATACTCCCCCGTTCATTTCGATACACTTTCCTTTTTGAATGGCCCATTCAATTCTATACGTTTCAAAACTTACCAAAAATAGTAAAAGTTTTATAATATAAAAATTTACACTCATTAATATCCACTACTTTTTTTCACTACACTAACTTTATACGTTAAATATTAATTTATCCCATCACTTTACCCATTTTTCTTACCTTTTCTTACAACATACCACTTTTTCTTAACCTCCGTGTCCAAAAACTTTTTTTAACCTCCGTGCCCAAACGAAACGTATACTTCTTACGGGGATGGAGGGAGTAGTAATTAAATGTTTCCAACAGTGCGCTCTAATTTAATGGATCATTTAGACTTGTCAATTGTCATCTATGCCTTCCAAATGTTTTAGTATGGAGGGGGCATGGTTGGTGACTGGCACAGGTGTAGTAAATTATGTAGAAACAGTAAAAGAGAACTTGTGCTGAAATGGTGGTTGTAATTTTAGAGCCGGCCAAACGGGCGGTTTGGCTCGGCACGAGCATAGTTTGGCTCGCCGAGTATTCGCATTACTCGTCTTGTCACGGTCCGGTTCGTTATTCGGTACTATTCGGATATGCACACGAGCTCTGTATTTTGGGAAACCGGAACCGGCCCGTAACCGCTCGCTAGAACTGTAGATGAATAAACAACAGAAAAAATGAATAAAAAACGAATTAACCGGCCCGTTATTCGCGAGGCCCGCCAGCTCGCGGTTATTCGCGAATCATCTATTGACCTGTCCTCTTTGTGAACCAGATATATTAGCAATAGTTAGCTTCTGACTTTCTGACTTTGTGAATTAAAAATTCAAAACTTCGTTACTTTACGTCACACTATTTGCTTCTAACTAAAAATCAATCAGATAATGAATTTGCTATAGTTTATATTTTATTTAAATTATAAATACGGTTTGTTCCATTTTGTTAGAGAAGAGTTCTCTATAATTAATTTTAACATTTTTTTAATTAATAAAATTTATAGAGGTACCGTTCTCTTTTTCCTTATTTTGTTACATATAATATTTTAATAAATATTAGTTTTTCAAAATCGAAAAAATATTTTAACAGAAAAAATTAAGATCGGAAAAAAAAAGAAAAGTAAAAACAAAACATACATTATATACAATTTGCGTACATGTGTATAAAAAAGGAAAAATATAAAAAACACAAAGTAATAAATATAAGGAGAAAAACGTGTAAACAATAAACAAGTAAAACTAGTGTGATTTATGAACTATGTGAAGTGCAAGTACTAAACAACATGATGGAACCGATTTATTCGTTAGTTATTCGCCTAACCGCCTAAACCGTGTAACTCGGATAAACTGTGTGCCGTTCACGGTTGATTGCTTTTCAGGACCGGCTCGACACGGCCCGGACCGTAAATTTATACGGGCTGTTCACGAATTCTATTCAACTTTAACCGGCCCGTTAATTATTCGGCCCGACACGCACGGCCCACTCGTGTGGCCGGCTCTAGCTGTAATGCACGTACATATCAACATTTCACTTAATAAGCGATGAATAAGCTCAATTCACCCTGCTTGTCACCAAGAAAGGGCCGGTGCAGTGGTTACGCTCTTATATTCTCTTGCAGGAGGTTATGAGTTTAACTCCCGGTGTAATTAATTAGCAAAAGAAAAAAAAAGTTAACCCTGCTTTTAAACACCATAAATTGACCTAAAGCGTTTTCACAATCATGCCATCAAGAAAACAATGATAACTAGTTCAACGGAAAGTTGTTGGACAAATTGTATCAAGCTCCAGCCTTTTGTTAATAATCTTACAAAGGATAACAACAAAGTTCAACTCCACAGCAAAAATGACCTATATTTCTGATTTCTATGTTTGACAAACTAGTTATTAATTGAGCGAAAATTGTAGCATCGGCTGCTTCCCATCAAATTTAGTACGTAGCTGCTACTAATGCCATGTGTTCGATCAGGTCCAGCACTCGGTTGCTGAAAGAAAGATTCGCAAGATATTGGCACAGGCACTCACATCGAAGAGAGATAACAGAGTAAACGGATTTGAAAGTTAGATGTAGGATATTAACTGTACCTGTAGCCCCACTCATTGTCGTACCACGATACAAGCTTCATGAACGATGCACTCAACCCCATTCCAGCTTGAGCATCAAATATACTTGACCTGGGAGATGGCAAAGATAACATATATTGAAGGAATTACCCTAGCAGATATGACTAGTTGTCCAAATTTATTAGAAGATTGACCAACTGTCTAGGTTCAAGACCAAAGCTACATTTCAAAATATAGAGCTTTTAAATTGCATAAATCCGACCAGAACCCATCTCTAGTTTTTAAATTGCTTCATAAGCTTCAATTTTAGGACTATAGATATACACAAATGACCGAACCCCTGAACTCTTGCATGACTTGGTACAACATTATTGCATGCAACATCTTTAAAATTACCAAGGGAAAAACAATGGTAAGGAAGACCATGCTGGCCATTAAGTATAGCCTATTTTCGCCCATTCACATAATCTCATAACAGAATATCGGGTAATAATTTAGTCGGCGCCTCCATTTCCACGATAATTTTTAAATCATTATGTAAATGTGTGTGTGTGTGTGAGTGAGAGAGAGAGAGAGAGAGACCTTGAGTCGCCAACAAAATCACTTGAGACAACATCGTCATCAGTGTACCCAAGAATCCCATGAAGTGGTCCCTCAGATGCGTACCTTCAAGCCAAATTACAATTGTAAATATAAAAAAGAGTGCCACAAATACAATGAGCATACATGAAGGATGTAACAGGAAAAGCAGAAAAAAGAAGACAGTACTTTATGGCAGCTTTTACATCTTCGTATGAAGCACTCTTCTCAAGTCGACAAGTCAAATCAACAACAGAAACATTGGGTGTTGGAACGCGGAAAGCCATTCCAGTGAGTTTGCCATTGAGTTCTGGCAGCACTTTTCCAACAGCCTACAAATCCGATATTAAGCAGAATCATGCACAAGGTCTTGACAGTATCAATATGAATATAACTCCAGCTCATACCTTTGCAGCACCAGTAGAACTAGGGATAATATTTTGCCCAGCACCACGTCCCCCGCGCCAATCTTTCATGGAAGGGCCATCAACTGTCTTTTGCGTAGCTGAAAATTCAATATGAAAATTTAAAATTACGAAAATGCAAACAGAAGTGCAAAATGCATTTTTTTTTTGTGTGAGAAATACCTGTTGTTGCATGGACAGTAGTCATCAACCCCTCCAGAATGCCAAACTCCTCGTGAACCACCTGCACAAATTTTTTTGTTATAAACATATAAAAACTCCGTTCATTGTCAATTATTTTATTCTAGTTTTTTTCTCTATTATATTTTCGAAGAAGATCACTTGGTATTGAGGCTGTGAGCAATTAAAGTCATGTTATAGTTTGGATAAGCACATTTCACAACCTAATAGTACAAGAAACAAGTAGTGTTTATACGAACCAACCTTGGCAAGAGGAGCAAGACAATTGGTAGTGCAGCTCGCGTTAGATACGATATCCATGTTTGGATTGTATGTTTTCTCATTAACACCGACAACAAACATAGGAGCATCAGCTGAGGGAGCAGAAATTACAACTTTCTTCGCACCACCCTGCAGATAAATGTTGCAAATACGCACATTAAAGTTCTAAACACAGTTCAAAAGAGAGGGAAAGAGATGAAAGAAAGACATTAAGAGCGATAGATAGAGAGAAATGGTACCCACCTTTTTGTGTTCTGAAGCCTTTTCAATCGTTGTGAAAACCCCAGAAGATTCAACAACAAAGTCTGCCCCATATTCACCCCACGGGATCTCTGCAGGGTTCCTGGTAAAGTTCAGTAGCACATTTCAGTTTTATAATAAAATAAATTAAATACATAAACTTTTGACAAGCAGGAACATTGGTACAGGACAACTATTTATAATTGCGAAATGAAAAGCTGTACTACCTGTTGCTAGTAACTTTAATCTTCTTTCCATTTATTTCTAAAGTGGTTGCATCCAATACTTTAATGGATCCAGTGTATACACCATGAGTAGAATCATATTTAAACATGTATGCCTGTATTGTGAATAATAAAATCCATATGAGCTCTTTAGAATAAGCTAATTGCAATCATCTTCATAAGTTTGACAATAACAGAAAAGTTAGCATTTAAAATTTAGGGGTCGTTTGGTTCGCTAGGTGGTATCGGGTTGAAATCAGGAATCGGGTTAAGATGATATGAGTTTGGAACTTGATACATAAACTTTTGATAAAATAAATCAAGAATCAAAAGACATTATTATTTTTTGTTAATTTTATTTTAATATTAAAAACCAAAATTAAACAGGGATCACTTAATTTAATCATAATTATTAATAGAGTTTTTTTGAAAAATAGCTTAGGCTAAAAACATTTTTACAAAAATACTATAATTTTTTTAAAAATTTGCAAAAATACTATTTTTTTGCAAAAATACTATTTTCCAATATTTTTTTGTGAAAATGCGATTTTATGCACCTCCATTTAACCTCATCTAACCTCAAATGCAACAAAAAAACTCGATTCAACTAGTTACATGTGTGCCTGATTTTCGTTGATTCCATATTTTTGCAAAAAAAAATCAGAAGATGATAAAATCGCAAAAAAACAAGGAAAAAATAATATTTTTGGTAATTTCTCTTATTAGAATATGAGATTATATATTTTACCTAATATCTAAGAAAATAAAATATACATTCACAATTTTTATTCATCAATATTGAAATTTGAGCTAAAAAAAAGTATTACACTTTAGTTCATACCCACCTCTTAGCATGGGTTTCTAAACCCTATACCTCATGGGTTTGAGGAATGAGTTTTAAAATAAATAAATTCCAACCAAACACGTATGAGTTTTATCCATTCCAACCTCATACCTCATACCCAATATTGTTGAACCAAATAACCCCTTAATTGGTCTATATTTATATTCAGAATGATCAGAGCTAGATTACTGAGTACTGACCAATGCCATAATTGCCATTGTGGGTGAAAGGATAGGAAAACCTCATAACAAAAAAAAGGAAAAAGAAAAATAAAAAATAAAAAATAAAAAACAAAATATATGAATATGTCCAAAAAACCTTTCCAGCGTTATCGTGCAGAAAAAATAACATTAATAATTCATAACAGCTACAGGTCATTACCATGTACTTGGCGTCCACAAATGGATCATTAACAGCTACAACATCAATATCATCTCTAAAAGTCGCTACTCTTAACACCAGCCTCCCAATTCTTCCAAAACCTGCAACATGACCATGTTATTACTTGAAATATAGTTGTATACTGTGATATCTTTTCAAAGTGTAACATGTGTTACTTTGGACTTGGGTACAGAGTTTAAAATGAAGGACACGACCGTTTGGTGTTTCCTTATAAAAATCGGTAACAAGGACTCGGGCCTATCTCTAAAAAACGGGCAAGGGAGATGGCGTGATTTATTAATAAACATTTTGTATATTAATCAGCTGAAATTAAACAGAATTTATCAATAAAACTTTGTATATTAATCTCATTTCTTCTCTCAATTTTTTTACTTTGCTTCCTATATCCATCTCAGATGTGGTCTTTCAGTTGGTCCATGGTCAAAGTGTCTGCATTTTAGTCAAATGATCCGACACGGAAGGTAGTGTCTGACAAGAGATCCAAAAAGATTCTTGTTAAATCAGAAATAACAAATTGAAGAAACTAACATAAAACACAACACACCAAACAACTTTACATACCATTGATTCCGATTCTTGTCTTCCCGCCAGTTTTCGACCCTAAGAAAGAAAACAAAGTAATATTAGAATTTTAAATCCTCAATTTTCCAGCCATGCTTAGGTGTCAAACTATCTATCTTACTCTGAATGGTAGGTGGCAGTTCAGTAGCCGTAGCTTGAATTGGCTGGACACTCCGAGAACTAGATTTTCTGTAACAATTACAGGGTATAGAAAAACAGCATCAATTACAGTAAATGATCTTATAGCTATCACAGTAAATAGCAGTTTAGGATTGTTACAAATCTCTTAACTGTAAGATCAATGAATCCCCGGGAACAGAAGCACCAAATAGGCTTGACCGAGACTTTGACGAATCATGACAGAAGCTAACCGAAGACACCTGAACAAATTAATAACAACCTGCTTACTCATATATCGAACATTTCATTTAATATATCTACTGAAAGGTAACAATTAACCAAACAAACCTAAATTCCAAATTCTGACAACACAACATTCAAGTTCAAATCCGTTAAATCCTCATAAAGTACACTCGTTACAAGATTCAAACTTAAATCAGTCAATCCTCAGCATTACAAGAATCTTAAATCAGTCAATCCTCAGCATTACAAGGTCTTAAACCACTTCAATATTTTCGACTGCTAAAACTATTTAAAAATTGTTTAAACATCAAATTAGAACTATTCACAGCATCTATAAAATTATGTTGATAACAATTATTTCTTAGACATTTCTTGGGTTAGGTATCAATTTATAACTAGCAAAATATCAAATTTATCACCGATTAATTCGGAGTCTCAAATTGGCCACTTGAAATTGTCGCGGTAAATTTGAAATTTTGCTAATTATATAGTTGTCAACCCAATATTTCTTTTATTATCAAAATCACTGCAGCAAAAATGAAAATAAAATTTTAATTTATTTACATTTCATTTCGTAACATAACATAACAAATGCAACTGTACAAAATTTACAAAAAATAATATTGAATAAATAAAATCGAATTTTAAAAAACTGCAAAAAATAATGAAATAAAAAAAGGATAAAATGTGGGTAGGTGGGAGAGTGAATGGACCTTGGAGGGGTAGAGATTAGCCCTGGTGGCGCCGGGGAGGATGGCCGTGGATCGTAGAATTGAATTGGTGGCCATTGTTAGAGAGAGAGATAGAAGAGAGAGGGAGAGAGATAGAGAGAGAGATAGAGAGGAGGGAGAGAGAGAGAATGAGAGAGAGAGAGAGAGGAGAGGGAGAGAGACTAAATGAGGATTCAGGAGAGAGAGATGAGAGAGAGAGAGGGTTTTAAAAAGGGGAGAAGAGTGGCTTTTGAGGGTTTATATAAGGGCGCGGCTACGGCTGCGGAGGATTTTAAGAGCCAGCTAACTCTTGCCTCTTTCGTAAACTACAGTTTTATAGAAGCGCTACACTTGCACGTGAAACATTGACCAAAACTATATTAATTTTTGAGTGGGTGGTTCTACTTCCATCGTTCTACTTTAGGGTGCATGTCACACGGGCATGTGCCATGGGCATGCCATGACGTCATTTAGCCAGACATGCCTTTTCATGATTCAGGTATGCCATTCCTGAGGAGATATGCCTTTTCAATACTAAAAGAATATACACTACTCAAACTCCCATGTTCGAACCCCGCCAACGACAAATATTTATATTATTATTTATACAATACTAAAACTCCCAAGTTCGAACCCAACGAACAACAAACATTTATATTATTATTTATACACTACCCAAGATTCAGGTTCGAATCCTGCCAACAACAAATATTTATATTACTATTTATAAATATACTAATAAGGTAATGATCCAATTTTTTTTTTATTGTAATTTTAAATAATATAAAAATATTAATGAAGACCCGTGCATCGCACGGGTTGTAAAGCTAGTATATTTTAATATTTAAAAAGTTACTAATTTAAATGAGTATTATGATGGTATTTGGTTGTTACTGTCAACTAACTTTAATTTTATATTCAAATTCACTGTATATTTGTATAATAATTATTTATTAAATTTTATTATATTTAATTGATAAATGACATGCCATTTGGGCATGTTTTTTTGCAAAAAGAGTCTTGTGACAAGTACCCTATTCTACTTACATAATTGGAAATTCAAAAAATATTTTTTTATTTCATAATTTATAATAAAAAGTATGGATAAATAAAATTTAAAAATTAACAATTTGACCAAGTAATTTTGTATTTTCCCGAGAAAAAGAAAGAAGTTAACTAGAATTTCAATAAGATGTCAATTACGGAATCTCACTATTATTTTTTTTGGCGTAAAAATAGAAATTTCACTAAATTTTTAACTTATTGACCAATACATGAGTTGGGTCATCGATCAATATATGAGAAAAATTCATGTGAATATATCAGATATAGAACTAAAATGTCTCGGTAGATGATGAGTTAACCGATACATGAGACATCGACTAATACATGAGAAAAATTCGTGATATAAAACTAAAATATCTCTTTAAATCATGAGTTATCTTATTCGGGAATCGTTTTATAAATTATAACATATTATCATTATTATTCTTATTGCTAATTAAATTTAACGTAATAAACAAATTAATTCTCAAGAAATGTTTCTATTATTTTTTTAAACAAAAAATTGATTTTGGGAAGGGGAAGCTGCTATATGTAGCCTTTTGCTAGACACGCGACAAAATAAAAACTACATTTTTGTCTTGGGCCAGAGCATTTTATAATTTGTGGGCCTTGTGATTTTAATTATGGGCCTTATCTGTGGCTGAATCTACTGAAATGTTAAATGGTTGATTAATGGACGGAAAGTTATGGCCCATTTATTTTGTTCATTAATGGAGTGTTTCCCCATTACAGCCCAAAAATTAGTACTTTAAAATAATGCTATGTTTGGTATTATAGTTAAAAAGTTGCGCTTTAAGAAAAAATGTTGATTTAAAAAATGTTGGTGAAATAATAAGATTATTTTTTGATAATATTTTTGATATGCATTTGTTTTGATGTAAAAAAATTATAATAATATTTTGGATGAGATTTGATGATCAAATAAGCAATTGCTTCCCGCAAAAATCGAAAAAACAGTTTTTTTTCAAAAATAAGGGGTGACATACTTTCTCTAACAACAGTTTTTTGATCAAAAAAATTGCAACTATTTTTCTTTGAAAAAACTGTTATAATTGTCTGCAACACCAATACCAAACAAAACCTAAATACATTTTTTTTATCTTTAAAAATTAAATCGACTTTGTTATATTTCATTGCATCAAAGTATAATTTACACGGGAAATGATAAATATCCAAATAATTTTTCAATTTTTTAAAAATAATATGAAATCGATCACATATTATTATTTTTTTATATGTAATACCACGTTATTTGCATCATTTGTGAAAAGTTTGAAAAGTACACGCTCATTGTATTCATAAGTCATATCACATCATACACATCAACAATTTGCAAAAATAGGCACAAACAAAGACAAGACCAATAAATGAATTCAAATAACTACAATAGGCAAGTTTTACATTTTTTTCAATTTTAAGAAAAATAAGAGAAATTAAATGACAGTTTCATTTCTTCTGTTTATATGACAGCTTTCGTCAAATCATTGTTCTATTAATCTCTATAATCCAATCATTAACAGTATTAGCCAATATGATAATTCTGTTTGAACAACATGGCACGTATTGATGAACCCCTAGAGGAGATGTATGCGAATTTGGTCATCGAGGATGAGGAGATGGACGAAATAGTGATTGCAAATAATGAGATAACTGAACAAAAAACAACGTTTATGTTGATGGGAAAATTTTTGACGGAGAAAACTATAAACTTTCAAGCTATGAAGAATCTAATGGAGTCATTATGGCGGCCACGAGAAGGAATGGAAGTCTACAGTACGGGGGATTTGAAGTATTTGTTTGTATTTTACCACAAGATGGATGTGCAAAATGTAATGGAAGGTGGCCCTTGGTCGTTTGAGCAGGCGATGCTTGTGCTTCATCAAGTGGAGATGGGGGATGATCCAGCTACAGTTAAGTTACAGAATATGGAAATGTGGGTGCAAATATATGATTTACCTGGGGGTTATGTTTCAGAAAGTATTTTGAAAAGTGTTGGTGCGTCTTTGGGAATGTATATTAAATCAGGGCCAGGAACGTTTGATGGAGGGTGGACACCATATGTACGTATTCGAGTTGCACTGAATATTGATAAACCATTAAAGAGAAGTACGAAGATAAAGAGAGAAGGAAATAGTTGGAGTTGGATTAATTTTAAGTATGAAAAATTGGGTACGTTTTGTTTCGTATGTGGCATTATTGGCCATTCTGATAGAGATTGTATTGTGGTTTACGTGAATCTTGAGAAAGTGGTAGAGAAAATGTATGGAGTATGGCAACGTGCATCTTCAAAAAGAGGACAACGTAATCCTGGATCGAAATGGCTTCGAAATAGTGGTGTAAGGAAGGAGGATTGAGGTGCAAAGCAATAGCAAGGTGACTCATCGGGAAATCATGGTGGCAACCCGGGTGATGCGAGATTCATGGAGGTAGATGGTAAGATTTGCGAGATTGGTGGAGATGCTGGTGGAATTCTGGTTAGGCAGCGGGATTTGAGGGAACAGAAAACAGGAAAGAGTTTGAATTTGAATGACAAATAAACAAATGAGGATATGAGAGAGGAGTATAACGAGTTTCCTTCTGATAATGTAGTGATGGATACGAAAAGAAAGCGGGTTGACAATACGGAGAGTGAGGCTAAAGATGAGCTGTATAATATGCAGATAAGTGGAAATGAACATAATGTTGGGCCAAAAAACTTGATACCCGCCAAAGATTATGAGTATCCTTTCGTGGAACTGTCGTGGGCTGGCCAACCCACGGATAGTCAGACTTCTGTTGGATATTGATCAACAGTATAGGTCCAGTCTCATTTTCTTGAGTGAGACTCTAGTTAAACATGATACGGTGCAAAAGGTTACTAAACAATCAGGATTTGCTGGATGTTATGCAATTGATGTTCAAGTTCATTCAGGAGGGATTGCTTTGTTATGGAGGAACGATGTAGCAGTTCATATTACAAATAGTTGTAGGAATTTTATAGATTTTGAAGTAAGTAATGAGCAACTAGGGAGATGGCGATATACTAGATACTATGGTTTTCCAGAGAGGGCGAGAAGAATGGAGGCTTGGAATATGCTTAGGGAATTATCTGTAGCTTCAGAATTACCGTGGTGTATCCTGGGCGACTTTAATGATATTGTTTCGTTGGAAGAAAAGAGGGGAGGAAAACAGCAACCAAGAAGGTTAATGGAAGGCTTTTGGGATGGGTTGCATGATTTGGGTTTTACTGGAGATATATTTACTTGGGAGAGATCTAGAGGGACGGATAAATGGGTTCAGGAGATATTGGATCGTGGGATGGCAACACAATAATGGGGGAATATGTTCCCGTTAGCAGATGTTACAGTCTTAGAGGTAACAACTTCTGACCACCTACCGTTAATGTTGCAGTTGCATAGAAAAGTATTTGAAAAAAGATGACGCAAATTTAAATTTGAAAATATATGGATTGGAGAGAGAGAATGTAGAAATATAGTGTATGAGTGCTGGAGGCAGGATGGTGAACGAGATTTGATGGAGAAAATTATGAGTTACTCGTTGAAACTGGAGGAATGGGGCGGGGGCTTGATTCGTGAGATGAAGGTTCAGATAGGCAAGTATAGAAAAGAAATACAGCGTTACGATCTAGGAAAGATACATTTGGAATCCAAAAGTATGATGCAGCACGGTGGCAGTTCATGAGATTGTTAGAGAAGCAAGAAATTTTTTGGCGTCAAAGAGCCAAACAGTTTTGGTTAAGGGAAGGTGATATAAATGGTAGTTTTTTCCATAAGTATGCAACCACTCGAAAAGAGCATAACAAAATCAAGAAACTGAAGGATAAACATGGAGAGTGGAAAGAATAGAACGCTGAAATTCAAGAGGTTATTACTGAGTATTTTACAGAGTTATTCAGTAGTGTTAAAGATAGCATGAGATTATCTCCAAGGATTAAATTCCCGGTAATCTCAGATATACAAAAGGAGATACTGGTTAGACCTGTCGCAGATGAAGAGGTTAAAGCGGCTGGTTTTGCTATGCATTCAGATAAATCACCTGGTACTGATGGCTTAAATCCGGGTTTTTATTAGACTTATTGGGAGATAGTAGGCCAGGATGTTATTAAGTTCTGCAGGGAATTTTTTCAGAATGGAGAGCTACAGAGTGGTTTAAACCGTACAATGGTGTGTCTAATTCCTAAGGTAAAACATCCAAAAAAGGTGGCTGATCTGAGACCAATCTCATTGTGTAATGTGCTGATGAGAATCCTCTTTAAAGTAATGGCGAATAGGTTAACACCAACTCTAAATGTAATTATTTCTGAGAAGCAGAGTGCATTTATTGAGGGACGACTCTTAACTCATAATGTGTTGATAGCTTACGAGGTGAACCACTACATCCGGAGGAAAACATAAGGTAAATTGGGTGTTGCTGGGTTGAATGTGGACATTTTTAAAGCGTATGATAGATCAGAATGGTCTTTTATTGAAGAGATGCTTCAGCGTTTTGAATTTCCTACATTGTGGGTTGACAGAGTAATGAATTGTGTGAAATCGGTCTCGTATAGTTTTCTAAGGGATGGTGATGTGTTTGGTGAAATAATTCCCCAAAGAGGAGTACGGCAGGGAGATCCGATATCGCCATTTATGTATATCATTTGTGCAGAAGGGTTGAGTGGTATGATTAGGGTACATGAGGAATGTGGTTTATTGTACGGACGTAAGATTGCGAACAAAGCACCAAGTATCTCTCATCTTCTATTTGCATATGATTGTTACTTTTTTCTAAAAGCCAAAAAATCGGAAGCTATAACCTTAAAAAGTGCACTGCAGAGGTATGAAGTTCTATCAGGTCAAATTATCAATTATGAGAAATCAGAGGTGGTGTTCAGTCCAAATACAAATGAAGAGGATAGGATGGAGGTTTGTGAAAGTTTAGGGGTAAGACAAGTTCAAAAACCTGGAAAGTACCTCGGAATGCCTATGAATGTGGGGAGTAGTAAAACAGAGGTGTTTGGTTTTCTTGTAAATCGAGTGCAACAAAGGTTGAAAGAATGGTATGGAAATGATGTATCTCGAGCTGGGAAGATAACTTTATTGTCTTCAGCAGCTCAAACAATACCAAGTTTTTGGATGAATCTGTTCTTGATCCCAGTAACTATATGTGAAGAGGTTGAAAGGAAAATGAATGCATTTCTATGGGGGAGTGGAGGTGGTAGTAAGGGCAAATCCAAGAGTGGCCATACTTTTTGGCCTAAATTTGGACCGAGACAACTCTCTATTCCAACAGTTCGGTCTAAATTTTGGTCCAAATTCATATATCAATATTTTATTCTTTCAACTATTAATATATTGTTATTTTAATGTATTGATATTAATTCACATACATATTAATTCAATTGGACGCCAAACGAATAAGATCACTTTAAGTTCAAACTTAATAAATTTATTAAATTGGAAAAACATTACACTTAAACAAGAAAATGAAGAAAAAATAATATTATATTTAGTTAACTAAAAGAAAAATAACAAAGATTAAACTACCCCGAATTAGTATATTGTTCTCACAAATACTCGATTAGTGCATCTCGAAGAGCAATATGAGCTTCTTTATTTTTTATTTTTCAATACCGTCTATCAAAACCGTAGGATGCAAAAATCTTATCTTCTGCAAAAAGCTAATCAAATCTTATCATGTTTCACAAGTGACAAAAGCATTGGGACACTAAATCTTATCTTCTGTGTACAAGATAAGAAAATTTTACTTATCTCATATTCACCATTAGATGGATTTCACTACCGTTGGATGAATTACCTTTTTTCTATAAATTATTTTATTACCCAACTCATTTCACCATCCTCTTATCTACTTCCATATAATTAAAAAAAATGAGTTCAGGAAATCGTAGTGTATCATACACAGTTGAGCAAGATATGCACTTAAGCCAAATTTGGCTTGACATTTCTCAAAATCCTGTTATAGGAATCAACCAACCTGGAGATCAGTTTTGGTCTCGAGTTGCAACTGCTTTTCACTCGGATCCAAGATTTTAACATCTTAATCGAACCAAAGAATCACTACGCAAGCGCATGCAAGCCATCAATGCTGCAATATCCAAACTGAAAGGTTGTGTATGCCAAGTTGAAAACCAACATCCAAGTGGTGTTTTAAACGAAGATATCGTAAGTAAACTATTAAAATTTGAATTTTAGTACTCATCTATGTTACTTATATTTTATTTCTCATCTAAGTAACTTGTATTTTGCGATGAAGAAAGCTAAATTATTTTTGAAAGATGACCCAAAATATCAAAAAGGGTTCAAATTCGGTCATGTATGGCATATACTTAAAGATTGTGAAAAATTCTCCAGCCCAAACACAACACCACATGTTCAATGTCCAAGTTCAACCGATGATATTCGTCCAAATTTATCTGCATTTGATATTAATTCAACTGACGAGGAAATTGGTGCTACATCGAGCGTTCGTCCAATGGGAGTCAAAAAAGCAAAAGGAAAACGAAAACATGATGAAGGCATTTCTAAAATTATCGAACAAAATAATGTTCTTGTCGAATTAATTAAAAAAAAGAATCAAGATTCGGAACGAAAACTATCTCTCACGGAATACAAAGAGGAAAATAAAATTTTGTTGAAGGATTTGAACTCTATATTTGATCCTAACTTACGTGAATTTTTTCGTACTGAACAGACCCAAATTATGGAAAAAAGGGCTCAACAACAAAGATCAACTTCTCAAGCTCGAGGTTCAGAAGATGAAGGTCAAGGATCACAAAATGATCATAATTATAATCAATATTATGATTATCTAGGAGGATCAAGAAATAATTTATTTGATTAAATCAATGTTTAAGTTCATATTATGCTTTTGCATAAGTTGTATTTGTAATTGTTTTTTTATCAAGTGTAATCTTTATTTTATTTTTAATGTATTAATAATTTGAATTAAAACAATTCATGGTGTTTAATATATTTTTGTTAAATAACTATTATATATAAGTGAAAATTAAGAAATATAATTAAAAACTACTTAATATAAGTATAGAATAACATTCAATCAACAAATTAACAAATATATAAAACATAAAAAGTTAATATTTTATTATTAAAAAGATTTAGGCCGGTGAATAGTGCCGACCTAAACTATTCACTGGCCTAAATTGGAACGGGGCAATAGACCACTGTTGGGTAGATTTAGACCGAAATCGGTCCAAATTTGGGCCGATAGGCCACTGTTGGAGATGGCCTAAGGGCGTGAAGTGGATGTCGTGGAACAAGGTGTGTAGGCCTAAGAAGTTTGGAGGGTTAGGGCTTAAAGAACTGCAGAAATTTAACTTATCTATGTTGGCTAAGCAGGGTTGGCGACTACTCAAGGAAACTAATCCGTTAGCTTCTGCAGTTATGAAAGCGAAGTACTATCCAAAAACAAGTTTGTTAGATGCTACAGCAGGTGCAAATCCAAGTTTTGTTTGGAGAAGTATTATGGAGTCTATGGAGGTGCTTAAGGCAGGGACTAGAAGACGAATTGAAAATGGGAAAGATACAGTTGTTTGGGATGTTCCTTGGCTGCCAGATATGATTAATGATTGTATTACAACACCAAGATATGAGCATCTTCATGAAATTAGTGTGAATAATCTAATGCAGGAAGGTGGTAATCAGTGGGACAGAGATATAGTATATGATTTGTTTCAAAGTCGAGATGCTGATTTGATTAAGCAGATTCCACTACCAATTCAAGATAAGAATGATTCTTGGTTCTGGATACTCAATGAAAAAGGGGAATATACAGTTAAAAGTGGCTATCGTTGGTTGCAAGGGGAGTTTGAAGATGTAGATAGATGTTATTGGACTAAACTGCGTGCTTTGAATCTACCAGGAAAGGTGACTAATTTCCTGTGGAGGGTATGTCGATCATGCTTACCTACAGCAAGTGCATTGGTTTTAAAACAGATTAGTATTGATATTATGTGCCCCTGGTGTCATTCTGAAGCTGAAACTGATGGTCATGTGTTGTTCTCGTGTGATTTTGTGAGGACAGTATGGGCTATAGCAGGGATGGGGCAAGTTTTGCAGTGTCCATCCTATGAGTCAGCTGGTATTATAATTCGTAGAGCTTTTGATACTTTCTCAAAAGAGCAGCGTTGTCTTCTAGGGATGGTTTGTTGGAGTTTGTGGAGAAGGCGTAATAAATGGGTTTGGATCAAGGCAAATGGATCTGCTTTTGGAGTTGTTTCTGCAGCAAAACATTTACTCAGTGACTGGAGACAAGCTCAGATGATGAGTAAGGGTGAACAACAGGTGACTGCAGCTCGGCACTGGGAAAAACCAAATGCAGGTTGACTCAAGATTAATGTTGATGCAGCGGTTTTCCAGGACGGTAATATAGGTTGTGGTGCTGTTTTTAGAGATGCCCAAGGACAGTTTAGGGCAGCCATGAATAAGAAGGTAGCAGGGAAGTGGAGCCCGAGAGAAGCAGAAGCTATTGGGTTCAAGGAAGCTTTGTCCTGGATAATTAATTTATGGTCTGAAAACTGTGTGTTTGAAACCGATTCAAAAACTCTGGTGCAGCCATGTAAGGGAGCTTCAGGTGATCCATTTTTTGGGACGATAGTTGATGATTGTACTTAATTATTAAAGCACATAAATCACGTGCTCGTTCAGTTTGGTTTTCGATCTACGAATAGGGTGGCACATGAGTTAACATGAGCCAATTCTATGTCAGATTCTGGAGAGTGGTTTGTCACTCCTCCCAGTTTTATATCTCATGTATTCAGTGGCGGATGTATGTGTGTACATGGTGTCTCAAGTGAGACACCATTATTTTTTGGGAAGATTATTTTTTTTTACAGTTATGGTCCTCCAAGTTCATTATCTCCGTCTTCTTAAATCAATTCTTTTGCTATTTCATTGTACCTGATAACTAAAAGCAAGACATTTTAATAATTTAGAGTAATAGAGACATTATACTTCATATGTTCTTGTTTTAATATCTTTTTACTAAAATTTGATTGAATTAGTAAAAAATTGATTAATTTAACTTAAATTTAGTCAAATTTAATTTAAAAAATTAATTGAACAAAAATATAAGTACGATTTTATTAAAAAAAAAAGAGAAATGAAATGGTTATATCTATACTAATATTAAACAAACACCGCTATCATCGGTAGACTGCCTAGTTACACATCCAGCAATGAGTTTTCGAACTCCTGATCTACAGCAAAGTATATAAATATTCAAATATTGCACCAACGCTTAGTTAGCTAATTAATTAACTATCTTTACCTCCACTTCTCATTAATTACTACCTCAAACAAAATTAACTTTTTATTACTAACATCTCTCTTCTCATTAATTATTTAACTCCAGTAATTCTCTTTCTCCCTATTTTATATCTTTTTCTTTCTTTAATTATAATAATAATATTTACAAATATTTTTAAAATATTATATTTAAATATATTTATAAAAGTAAACTTAATGAAACCAGAGGAACTAATCTAGTGCGGTAATAAAAATAACCAATCGAAATATGACATTTCGTAGATATTTTTGTATTCATTCAAGAACTTTAATTATTCTAAAAATAAAGAAAATTCCCAAATCTACTATTTTTAAGCTATGATCACTCATATATGTGCTGACACATTCCCACAATTCGTCTCCCTCTCCCATTTCTAAGTTCCAACAAACTCACTACATTGAAGCCTTCCCTACAAGCAAGCAATCTTATCTGTTTTCTACTCATCACACTTGTCATCTTCTCTTTCACTTCATATATATAGACACACATGTAGACTTATACGTGTGCATGTTTTGTGTTACACATTTTGTCTCCTGGCAGCAAGTTTCAGATATGGTTAACAAGATAATGGTAAAGCAATGTTGGATCAAGCCACTAAATGTTTGTATAAATTAATATCTATTTATCTGTTGATTCCTATATATTTGTGTGTTAACATTAGAGATGTGATTTATATTTATGCAGAAGTACTGGAGATCTATGTCAAAAAATGTGAATGTGATTAATGGGCAATTTGGATCATCGGTTTCGGCATCTCCCAAAGTGGTCACTGTTTCCGATGTTGGAGATCATCAGGGACGAACAATGTAATAAGTCTCTCTCTCTCTCTCTCTCTCTCTCTCTCTCTCTCTCTCTCTCTCTCTCTCTCTCTCTCTCTCTCCCCCTCTCTCTCTCTCTCCCTCCCCCTCTCTCTCTCCCCCCTCCCTCCCGCTCTCTCTCTCTCGCTCCCTCCCTCTCTCTCTCTCCCCCTCTCTCTCTCCCTCCTGGTTAATATGATCTCGTCAATGCATGTGTATGGATAAAAATTGCTAAACAAGGACGAAACACACGTACTAGCACAGGCATTTGCATGTTTTCTCCTTTTTTTCTTAACCTTTCAAGGATTTAAATTTGTACTATAAAAATAGAGTCAGTTCACACCATTATAAATTCGATCTCTTCCTGTCAAAACCGACCGTCAGTTCTGACTCGGTTTCTAATACTGATACATAAAATTTCGAGAGTCTATAATAATTCTCCCTCTGTCCCGTCATTTTTTACAGTTTTTTTTATGTACCATTCAATTTTTTATATTTTAAAACTTATTAAAAATAATCAATGGCTTCCACCACTTTCCCACCTTTTCACACTATTTTTAGTCCACTATCTCCTTTTTATACATTAAATTTTAATGGGTCTCACCATTTCATCCACTTTTTTTTTCTCCTTTCACTACTTTATATATATTTCTTAACCTCCGTGCCCAAACCAAACATAAAGTACAAGTTTTCGAACTCAAAAATGTTCCGTCATGGTCCAAAAATTCATGTTATTGCAGGAAAGGAGGAGCTATAAGTGGGAAGCTAGTACTTGAGCTACTGCCATTGATGGGAATAGTGTTTGGAGCGGTGGGAATGGGGATTCACACAGCATATCATCAACTAGTTCATTCTCCTGCAGTTAAAATCTCCAAAGAGAACAGATCTTCCTTGTGGGAATTGGACCGTCCCCAGCAGATCAGACATTCCGGTGATAAATTTGTCAACAGATCTTTTTTCCGAAAATTCGGCAAGATTCATCATCAGCCTGCAGCCTCTTCCGGCAGCTCTAGCTCTCAACGGAAACCTACTTATACTACTAGTAGTTACATAAGTACTGCTACTACGACAACTACTGATAAATTAGTTAATAAGATTTAGAACTTTGGCTTTTCCATACCTGTAATCTATAACTTTTGGTATACACTAGTTAATTTTTTTAGTATTTATTTTTGTAATTCTAAAATTTAATATGCAATCATGCTTGCAAGTGTTTTTTTATAATAATGTTGAGTAACGAGTTCATCTAAAAATCATGTCATGCGTAATAATCCGCTGAAATGAAAATATAGTTTTTGATGAGAGATATGAATCGATATTATAACGATTATAAAGATAAAGAATGTGGACTTATAAATATTAAGTAATAAATACTCTCTCCATCCCTAAAAACGTTTTCTATTTGTGTTGGACACGTTTGCCAATACACACTTTTGATTATTAATATCTTTAATTTCGTATTAGTATTAAATATAAAAATTTCATTGTATTAAAGTACTCATAAATACGAATCTAACAAAATCAATCATGACATATTTGATCTTATAGAATAAACGTAAATTAATAGTTAACCGCTTACTATGAATAATGTCAGAAGTCAAAAGAGGAGAAGTTTTATGAGACGGAGGGAGTAAGATATATGTATCAGCACATCAATCACTTTTAGTTTTGTGTACATCACATCGATCAGTTTTATTTTCGCATTTTAATCGTGAGATATGATCAAGATAATATACAAAACAAAACTCATATCGATCAGTTTTATTTTCATATTTTTAAGAATGTGAGTACATACAAAAATTAAATTTTTCATAAACCGAATTAGTCATACTTTACACCATAATTATTAACTAATGATTAAATAGAAACACCTCAAACAGAAAATTTAGCTAAATTTTAATCAAAAAAAATTCAGTAATTGGCTACTTTAATTTGACAGGCTCTGTTATAAAAATCGGCCGATTTTTCAAAAATCGCCGATAAATCGCTCAAAAATCGGTCAAAAATATTTGTCCGATTTGACCGATTCCCGATAAATCGCCGATAAATCATCCGATTTTATAAAAATCGTCCGATAAATCGTAAATCGGTACCTCAACCGAATAGTTCCGATTTTCGAAATCTGTAACACTGTTTACAGGTGTTAAATGTTATCTCTACCATCTATTCTGCATCTGATACATCCACATAAATCTCCCTCTATTTATATTCAGGTACCTGCAGATAGCAACAGAAAACATAATTTTCGAAATTTCATACCAACACTTGTCATCTACTAAGTCTCTGTCGCCTATACAATTGCATGTAGAATAGTTCCTTCATTTTCGTTTCTGCATAACAGATATATAAATGTAGCTGTACCCTTTGGCTCTCCCACAAATTCATGCTTATTGTTGGTTAATTTTGAATTATACTTCTTACTTCACGTACAATTGTTAAAATTCTAGTTTTGAATATGGCTTCCACCTGGGCAGCGGTAAGTTCAGAATTGATTTTAATGGTGTTATAATTAGATAGATCGCAAAAATGTGTACATATTATGATAGCGTTATTCTGTTGAGAACTATTTAAATGTGAGAATTCGAAAGTGTAAAATTAATATTACTTTGCATCGTTTTCATATTTTCAACATTGTATTGTTGTGTCGTGTTCAATATTACATATTTTTCATATTTTCAGTATTATGATATTTAACTGTAAAATAATATTGTTTTTGCTATTCTCACGAGTTTTTCATAAAAAGCGACATTATTTTGTGATGATAATAATTTTCAACACATTTATAGAAATACTGGAGATCATTTTTCGGAATGAAGACTGCGATGGCCTCTGCCGATGCTACAAGGTACGCGCAAACTAAAACCGAAACATTTAAAATTTGGAAAATGCTTGATATACAGAATTGTGTATAAAATTTTGTACATAATAACATGTGGTGGGTTTTAATTGGAATGCGCCATCTTTATTCACATCAACGAGCTCAACTAAAACATCTCACATCAGCCCGCAATGGTTGACTCGGTTAGTTAAAGAGGAGATAACTATCCTCTTGGTCAAATATTCGAAGCCCACAGGAGGAGAATTTATGATTACGTCTCCTGAGTTAGAGCTTGTCGGTTAAATGCGGTTTAACTGCGTGTATCTCACATCAATTATCATGTCATTCTGTATAAATTTTTGTACACAATTCTGTACACCTAACGTTACTTTTAAAATTCGGTAGCCCATGCAATTACACTAACAACTGCAACATTCTGTGTGACAGCAAAACTGGATTTAAAGGATACCAAATGGGCACACAAAATGTGAGCCTTGGAGTGGTAACATTAGGAATCTGCATCAGTGTAGGGGTGGGCATGAGCACAGCATTTCAGCATCTAGCACATTCTCCGGGGGTGAATTTGTCCAAAAAGAAAAGACTAAGTTTCCCGGAGCTTGATCTTTCCAGTGAAGTCATGGCATCAGCTGGTAAAAAGTATGGTATCTGCAAGAAACTGGGTCAGCTCAATTACAACTTTATTGGACAACAATCTAATGCATCTTCGCCTAATCCCTACCAGGTAATAATCTGTAGCAACCTATCTTATATACTCCTCGATTGTTTGACACGTATTTTAAGACTATTATAAAATATAATTTTATAATTTATTTTTAATTTTTTTTATAAAAATTTGAATATTATATCTTTATTTAAAAAAATATATTTAAAATTATTTAGGCAAGCATGTTTTGCGGAAAGTCAGAAACCTTAAAACGCGTTCCGGTTCCCGGTCCACAATGTAAATAATACTTAGGGAGTAATGATATTTGGATACATAAATTAACATTTATATAGTACCGGGGCAAGGGAGACATGTTTCAAGTAAATAAATTTTTTAATCTTAAGAGAAGGTGTCTTTCCGAATTTACTCCAGTGCCCTTCAAAATAAAAGTTTCTTTCATTACCTACGCTATATTATTTTATAATAATTTTGGTACTAATTTGGTATCCTAGTATTACTCATAAGTCATAAATCAAACATCAATGTATAATTTATTTATTTTTTACTAAATACAATATAACATCGATAAATGAATCTATACTATATTATTATGAGCCAAATATGGTTTCGTTTGGTCTTGGTTACCAACTTCCTAAAATGCCTATTAATACTTTCCAAAACAAAGTTAAAGTAAATATATTTTATTTAAATAAATTAAATCATGTATTTAATATAATTACAAACTCTTTGAATGATAATCCTACTTGATTTCTAATCGCACTCAACTTCTTTTTCACTTTTTTCGTAGGTAATTAAACACTTTCAAAATTAATTTTAATAATTCAAATTTAAAAATAACAATTTATTAACAAATCAAGAACACATTAAAAAAAAATTATCACATCATTCGCATACACCAAATCAACCGCATACACTGCTCTGATAAGCGTCCACGGTCGGAGGACTTTTTATTACTTTAACTATTTAGAATTTGAATCTGTCAATAACAATAACACGATATATAAATCATTACCTTTGTCATGAATTTCAATAAAACATATTTATTATCTGCTATAATTTAATTTTATATAATAAAAAATAATAAAATAATAAAAATAATAATCAGTCCGTGCGTCGCACGGGTTATAAGCTAGTATTTGTTAAACGAATTATCTCGATAAATGAATACTACTATTTTTTTTGTTCCTAACATAACAGAGACAATATAGTTTTCATTCGGATAAATGAATAATCCCGATTAATGAGTAAAATATTTCAATTCCAAATATATTTATTTATTTAAACCGTAAACATCAGTATATAATTATATACGCTGACATCTTGTAAAAATAAAACAAATGTGAATATATTAGTTTCTTCTTTAATAATTCTTTTTATAATTTAGCAGACTAGCTGACTTTTTATTTTATTTTATTGCGTGCATGAATGAAGATGTAGAGAAAGTGGAAGCTTAAAATTGAGTCCAGCCGAGCCGAGTTCCTGCCGCGCGCTGCATGCTACCCGATTAATTATCTACTTCATTTGTATATATATTTATTATTTCATTCTTAAAAAAACTTTTATTTCATTTGTAATAAAAGTCTGTATGTAATTAAATAATACTAGTAATTAAGTAACTGAATGGCCGCCAGTTGCCTTTTTCTTGTAAATAAGTGGTGTGTTCTTTTTGGCTAATTATAAATGGTGAATTTTGATTTGTTTTGATTTAATTAAATAAATAAAAGTGGTATACATTCAAAATGAAATTCATGCATGACTCATTATTAATGAAAAAAAATAAAAGTTATACGTCTATACTATACTATTATAAGCAAACACCCTCTATTTGGTTGTTGGTCGGTTATTCAGTACAGTTGTTTGGTACGGTAAATATCAACCGCAATATCTAAAGACAGATAGATGAGAATCGTTGGATGTAATAATCAAATAATATTATATTAATATTTAAGCTGCTGTAATTGGTTTAGGGTTCGAATCCCGTCAACAGCGTATTATATTTAAATTTTTATATTTTTATTTTTAACAATTTTTACATGTTCAAGGTTCGAGTCCCGTGAACAACATATTATATATTATATTACTTATTTTCAGTCAAGTCTCAAATTATCATAAAATGTATATTATTATAACTTATTATGTTCTTCAATTTATTTTTCAACTAAATCTATACTCATATATTAATAATTTTATAATAAAATATATTATTCAAAATTATTCGAGTGTTAAAAAACAATCCGTGCATATCACGGGTTATAAGCCAGTACCTAATAAAATGAAGAATTGGACATCACGAATACCGATACACGCAAGAATATACTCCCTCCATACCCTCAATTTTTTACATCGATCGACACGCATTTAATACTTTTATTAAATGTAATTGTATAATTTTTTTAATTTTTTTTCTAAACAAAAATATAATGTACAAATTTTTATAAAAAAAGGAAATTTTTAAAAATGAATTACGGAACTGTATTTTATGGTTATTTTAAAATACGTGTCAAATATGTGAAAGAAAATGTAAAGAAATTAGGGGACGGAGGTGGTAAATGTTATTGTATATTCACACTGTGGAAGATGATTATATTGTCTCAGCTAGCATCTAGCCTCTTGTACAACTCCTCTCTCTCTCGTTAAGAATAAAAAGATGGAAAATGCTAGAGATACAAAATTAATTACTAAAATAGTTACAGATGAAACATGTCACATGTTGGTTGGCTAAATATAAATGAACTCTCTGTAGTTATATTAATGGGACCAATTGAGCGCGATGAGATAGCTCAAGTGGTTAAGAGCTTATCTCTTGTCGTCCCAGGTTCTGAGTTCGATTATCGCTCACCCCGAGATTTGTTAGAACGGATACTCAATTCTAAGACATATAAGCCATATTAGTAAAAAAAAAAAAATAGGATCAATTGAATTATTTCATTTTGTCACATCACCCATGTCATGTCATTTTGTTACAATTTTTTGTAATTTTCTTTTGTGCCTCTAGTATTACCTAAAAAGATTGACCCTATTGTTATTTTCTTTTGCTATTATATCTTCTTAATATTACCACAAGTCCTTAAATTATTAGTATCAGTGGGTACGTAAATTTATAACAAAAATTAGTTTCATGCAATGAGAAAAACTTTTAAGTAAAAGTTAGTTTCATCAAAAGCCGTCACTATTGGTAATATTGACCAATTAGGTTAGGTACTGCACCAGCAGTATTAATGTGGAGAGTACATTACGTAATTGATTGTTGGCCTAGCAGGCTCATGGTGTGATTGTAATATGATCTGTTTAAATTCTGGGGCAAGTTCATCAAGACATTTACGTACCCATGTCACTTGATTAAACGTTTAAAGTCAAATTCATGTGGAGTGTGGGTAATATTTTTCATCAAGGTGGAAACAAATCATCTCGTGCAATGTTCTCACAGGACGTAAGTAAGTGTAACTAGACCTGACAATTTGTTCGTGTCGTATATCTTCGTGTCGTATATTTTCGTTTTTCGTGTACTTGAATGTCAAACACAAAATCGACATGTTTAGCGTTCGTGTACATTCGTGTCCGTGTACTTTCATTTCGTGTATGTCATATTAATTGAATATTAATATATATTAAATTTAATATTAATATAAATTAAAATATAAGATTTTTAGGTAAAAAATTATAAAATATATGGAAAATATATATCCAGATCTCAATTCTATACAATATAATAAAATCAAATAATATTTTAAAAATAAATATGCATACATTTATTATAATACTACATATATTTATAAAATATTAAAATTTATTATAATATTTATCTATGTCGTATACTTCGTGTCGTGTACTCGAAGGTTAAATTCAAAATCGACAATAAATCTAGACAGTGTACTTTCGTGTTCATGTATTTTCATGTCGTGTACTAAAAGGGCAAACACCAACACTAAATTTTCGTGTCGTTTTGTGTCGTGTAAGCGTGTCGTGTCCAAAATTACCGGGTCTACGTGTAACATACTAATACAGCTTTTTGTTCAAGACAAATAATTATCAAAGTGTCTATAAAAGCGCTTTTTACTTGTTAGCTTCAAATCATCCATCTTTATAAACTAGAAAAGATCCTTTCAGTTAATCATCGATCCTTTCAGTTATTCATTTTCGTGAAATATCATTTTCTTATATGTGATTCAAACAATAGCTACAGCATCAGTGCAAATCTTTTTAATTCTCCTTTCACTTTCTCGTATTTAAATGATTTCACTGTGGTCGGTTGTGATGATCGAGCATTGATCACCAACCCTAAAGAGAAGCATTACAGTAGTAGTACTGGTTGCAGTTCCAAATGCATCAACGCTAAAGATGTTCTTAATCATAGTTGTTACCGGATTGGTTGTTGTCGAGTACTAATACCAAAAGGTCTAAAGTACTTCGAGGCTCAACTTGAATCAATAAGCAACCATACCAGGGCTTGGTCTAACCGTTGTAGCTATGCTTTCTTGGCTGAAAAGGATAGATTTAAGTTCCGTGGTGCTTCAGATTTATCTGATCCTACATTTATTGAGAGGACAATCGATACTTGACTGGGTACTTGGGAATCAAACTTGTGATGAAGCACAAAAATCAAACGGGTATGCCTGTCAGTCAAATACCAACTGGATTAATTCAACCAATGATCTTCTAGGGTACACTTGTAGATGCCGTCAAGGTTTTCGAGGCAACCCATACCTAGCTAAGCCCAGGCTGCCAAGGTCAGTCTTCATTCAAAACATACTCAAAAACAGTACTGATACAAATATTTAGCACATTGTATCCTGATTGTGCCTGTATAATTTGTGGTGATGCTCTTTGGTAGATTTCGATGAATGTGCTGATCCAAACAAAAAATGGTGCGAGAAAATGTACACCAATACTATTGGGGGTTATTACTGTTCTTGTCACTACAACAAATTCGGCTATTTACGACGGCCAACTTACGACGGAAAAAAATGCGCTCCTAACTTACGACGGAAAAAACCCGTCATAAATGACCAGATTTGTTGTAGTGGCACGGGTACTATGGCAATGGCAAAGTTAATGGTTGCATCGCTGTGAAATCCAAATTTCCAGCAATCAAATTCTCACTAGGTAATATATATTTTTCCTCTGAAAATATTGTGTTATTGAAAAGATGTTCATGGATCGTGGGAGTATTGAGGTTGATGATGTATATGCTTTTTCCGTGACATCTGATATTATTATGAACTCCGATCCTGAACCACAAAGTATGGAAGAGTGTCGACACCGAGATGATTGGCCAAAATGGAAAATTGCGATTCAAGAAGAATTGCAATCATTACGCAAGAGAAATGTATTTGGACCTGCAGTCCAAACACCAGCTGGTGTAGTCCCTGTCGGGAATAGATGGGTGTTTATACGAAAATGAAATGAAAGGAATGAAATTGTGAGATATAAGGCCCGACTAGTAGCCCAGGGATTCTCTCAAAGACATGGTTTTGATTACCAGGAAACATACTCTCCTGTGATGGATGGAGTTACTTTTCGTTTTCTAATAGGTATGGCTTGTATGGAAAAACTGGAAACACGTTTGATGGACGTTGTGACAGCATACCTATATGGATCACTTGATATTGATATTTATATGAAAATTCCTGAAGGGTTAAATATTGAGGACACTAAGCCTCGACATCTATATTCTGTTAAATTACAACGATCATTGTATGGTTTGAAACAATCTGGTCGTATGTGGTACAACAGGCTGAGTGAGTACTTATTGAATGATGGATATGTTAATAATCAAGTGTGTCCTTGCATTTTTATTAAACAATCATCAACTGGTTTTGTTATTATTGTTGTATATGTGGATGATTTGAATATTATCGGTACTACTGAAGATATTACTAATGCTGTTAACTATTTGAAAAATGAGTTTGCAATGAAAGATCTTGGAAGGACAAGATTTTGTTTAGGTATACAGGTGGAGCACTTATCTTCAGGAATATTTGTTCATCAATCAAACTACACTGAAAAGATTCTTGATCGGTTCTACATGGACAAAGCTCATCCACTAACCATACCAATGGTTGTTCGATCACTCGAGGTTGAAAAAGATCCTTTCCGTCTTAGAAAACAAGATGAAGAGACTCTTGGACCTGAAGTTCCATATCTCAGTGCAATTGGCGCTCTCATGTATCTTGCAAACAACACACGACCTGATATTGCATTTGCAGTGAACTTGTTGGCAAGATTTAGTTCTGACCCTACTAAAAGGCATTGGGATGGAATAAAACATATATTTAGATATCTTCGAGGGACAATCGATCTTGGACTATTCTTCCCAAACAATTCAAGATCACTGCTAGTTGGATATGCGGATGCTGGATACATGTCAAATCCTCATTTTCGGCGATCACAAATAGGTTACCTATTTACATATTGTGATAGTGCTATCTCTTGGAAGTCTACAAAACAGACTATGACCGCAACTTCATCAAACCACGCAGAGTTACTAGCAATTCATGAAGCAAGCAGAGAATGTATTTGGCTAAGGTCGGTCATTCAACATATTCGAGAATCATGTGGATTATCAAGTATTTCAGATAGTCCTACAGTTTTATTCGAGGATAACTCGGCCTGCATCAAACAACTTAAGGAAGGATATATTAAAGGGGATCGAACAAAACACATATTGCCAAAATTCTTCTACCCTCATGAACTTCAAGAAAATGGTGATATTGATATTCAACAAGTTCGCTCATGCGATAATCTAGCAGATATGCTTACAAAGTCACTACCTACATCAACATTTGAGAAGCTAAGAAATAATATGGGTATGCGGAGGTTAAAAAGTTTGCTACATCAAAATGTCAAAATGTGAGACATTTTATTGAGGGGGAGGTTGTACTTGTTTTCCTTCGTCAAGGTTTTTATCCCACTGGGTTTTTCCTTGTAAGGTTTTAACGAGGCAGTCAATCTTTGCAATAATTCGCATTTGACAATCAAGGGGGGGTGTTAAAATATTTGAATAAAAAAAAAGTGATTGTCAAAGCGTATCGAGGAAGTCTCTCAAATCTTACCAAGGAAGACTTGTAAAGCTTATCGAGGAAGACTTGTAAAGCTTATCGAGGAAGTTTTGTAATACTTAATGAAGAAGATTTGAATAGCTTACTTAGTAAGCCTTGTAAACCAACTACTATAAATAACTCATTTAGCTAATGAAATACAACACAACTTTCTCTGCATCTTCTATTCTCCTATACTTCCTCTACATTAAACATAACTAATATTTTC
The DNA here is from genome assembly GCF_009905375.1 of Apium graveolens. NCBI lineage: Eukaryota > Viridiplantae > Streptophyta > Magnoliopsida > Apiales > Apiaceae > Apium > Apium graveolens. The sequence continues at coordinate 239,211,913 of NC_133656.1, forward strand.
AGTCAAGGTTTATAACAATTTCCAATATATTTGACCATTTTTCAAAATGACATTCACGGTAACACTAGAAATAGAAACTCCTAAACCATATTCCCTGAGTCATTCATAGCAAATCCAAGAGCGTCTTAACTTATTATATATATATATAATAAAATATTAGTTTTATTAATTTAAGATATAGATGAAACATTTGTCTCCAACAATTCTCCTTATATTTATTCCTTATTTAATAATTTAATAATATCAATTCATTCTTTTCATTAAAGTAAGAGAGAAAGATGATTTGACTCGTTTTTTATTATAAAATATTCTCACTCATTTTTTAAATATTTTTTGCTCATTCGTTATACGTATTTTAAGGCTAATATAAGCAAAATTTTATAATTTATTTTTATGTATAAAAGCTTAACTATTACATTGTTATTTAAAAGAAAAGATATTTAAAATTATTTAGGGAACGTTACTTTACGGAGCCTAACTTAAAATGCGTGTGGATCCCCGTCTCAAATATTAAAAATTTTGGAGGGACGCATGAAGTAATGTTTAAGGGATTCTTAAAAAAAGAAGAATGTTATTTAAAAATAACCATATTAGAGTAAGTCCAACAACCTCTTAATTCAGTCATCAAATATAATGCAAAAAATTAGTTCCTAATGAATTAAGACATAAATAAGGATGTTTGTCTGCAACAATACTATTTATACTTATTCCTTATTTAATATTTTATTATTAAAAACCTATCAAATCAATTATAATTTAACATTTAAAAAAGAGAAAGAGATAGTGGTACCCTAATATAATATAAATTAGTAGTTAAAGGATCTTAAAAGACCAGACAAATACTTAAAAATAAGAACTCAGAGTAGATAACTTTTTAAGGAAGTAGTTAGAGGCTATTGGAGTACAAATTTTATTCAAAATCTTTATAATTGAAAGTTAAGAGGCCTTATCTTTTGGATTTGCTCTAAAGAATGACCAGAAAATTGTTGAAAAAATGACTAAAATAACTGATTTTTTTTTTAAAAAATAACAAAAAAAAAAGTATTAAGAAAAATGACTAATTTTAACCGATTGAATAATTCACTCTTGCGTATCCCTATTTATATAAAATATACTCAGTAATAATTAAATATTTTATATATGAGATACTGACAGTTAGATATTTTATAAATTGGATATTTTGGATATTTCATATATTGGATATTTTATATAAAATAGACATTCAAACGACAATTGAATATCCAATCGGCTACATTTTGTCAAATTTTCAAAAATTAATCATTTTTATATAAAAATTGACTAAATTTTTGACTAAATTTGTTATTCCCAGTAATTATTCTGAGCACGATTTTGATCAACTGAAACAGATATCAAAACATATTTGCACAGAAATGAAGTACTCAGAACTCAGAAGGGCTGTGAGGTTCATTTAACGCACACGCTCCCTTGCACTCGATATCTCTGTAAATCGATTAGAAGCAACAAGAAGACGAATAAGATGAGGTTTTGTTTGAGTTGCAAATCATCATCAGGTATTTATCTTACGCCCTTTCTTCATTCACATTCTCTTCACATTAACCCTAATCATCCTAAAAAACCCTATATTCCTTCTTTATCAAACCCTAATGCTCAATTACAGCAATTACTTTACGAGAAATCCAAGGTTGGTTTCGATAAGCTCGATGATGCTCTCTTTGTGTTCGATAAAATGCTCAAAATGAAACCTCTGCTTCCTGCTTTGAATTTCAGTCAGCTCTTAGCTGGCCTTGTTCGAATGAAAGAGTACTCTGTAGGTGTCTCTATGTTTAGAGATATGTGCGTTTTATGCGTTCCCGTTAACATATTTACCTATAATACTGTAATCAACTGTTGCTGTCACCTGAATAGACTTGATTACGCCTTCTCGTTGTTGGGCGGATCCATTAAGCGTGGTTTCGTCCCAGATGTTGTGACCTACAACACTCTTATCAAGGGCCTTCTATCTCAAGACAGGCCTGTTGAGGCTGAACATATGTTTAGGAAGCTTATTTTATTCAATGAGGTTCAACCCAATGTAGTAACCTATAGCATTATCATCGACGGTCTATGCAAAACTTCAAATACTTTAATGGCTGTCAAGTTGTTTAGAAATATGGGGAAGAAAGGTTGTATTCCCAATACAGTGACTTATTCCACCCTTATTGATGCTTTATGCAAAGACCGACATGTTGATCATGCATTGAGTCTTCTTTCTGCAATGAACCACAAAGGCATTTCACCGAATGTTGTCACCTATAATTCATTAATTCAAGGTCTCTGCAACTTTGGTCGATGGGAAGATGCAATTCAATTGCTGGGAGAGATGAATGCCAGGAATATCCCTCCAGATTTGCATACTTACAATATATTGATAGATGCATGTTGCAAAGAAGGAAAGGTCAAAGATGCGGAATCTGTGATGGAATTGATGATTCAAAGAGGCCAATATCCTGATGTAGTCACATACAATTCACTGATGGATGGATATTGCTTGCGTGGAGAAATTGATGAAGCCTTAGAGGTGCTCAAAACCATGAGGGGAAAGGGTATATTGCCCAATTCTTGTACCTACAATATTTTGATAAATGGTTGTTGTAAAAAGATGGAAGTGGACAGAGCAATTAGTCTCCTTAAACAAATGCCCCTTGAAGGTTTGGTACCAACAATTGAAACTTTCAGTACTATTTTGCAAGGATATTTTCAGGCAGGTAGAGTTGTTGAAGCACGAAAGTTTCTTCAGGAGAGGATGCTAAACGAAGGTTGTAAACTAGATATTGTAACATTTACGATCATATTGCATGGTCTTTGCGAGAACCATCTTGTTGGTGAAGCACTCTCTTTCTTTCACACAATGGAATGCGCTGGTGTACATCCAGATATAGTTATTTACACTATTCTGATTGACGGATTGAGCAAAGATGGACGTCTAGAAAAGGCAAGAACCCTTTTTGAAAGCCTTCCTTCGAAAGGCTTAAGACCTGATGTCAAAGCGTATACCGTCATGATCGGAGCATTTTGTCGAGAAGGGTTTCTCGATGAGGCGAATGAACTATTTGCGAAAATGAAAGATAGTATTTGCTTGCCTAATGGTGCTACCTACAACACACTTATTCGCGGCTGTTTTTGCAACATGAAGTACAGTGAGGCAATTGCACTCATAGATGAGATGCATGCTCGCGGCTTCTCAGAAGATGCATCTACCGTGTCCATGTTACTAGTCTTACTTGAATCAAAAGATCAGGATCCTGCTCTTCTTGCTTTGCGTAAGAAGTACTTGACGTAGTTACCTTGTATAATTCCAAATCAGGCTTTGATAAGCTCGATAATCGCTTCTTTTATTTCGGCTAAAATCTGCAATTGATACCTCTGTTTCCTGATTGAGTGTTCCTGTATGAATTTTGATCAATTGCTAGCAACAACTGCTATACATATAATATTTTGTTGGATGCATATTGCAATAAAAGAGAAAACTAGACATGACTATTTATCTTCATGGAGAAATTGCAAATGTTCAGCATTTTGTTGCATGAATTGTGTCAGCCGGGTAAATAAATAAAGTACACTTCTTTTGAATAAGATGTAAGATTAAGGCAACAATACGATGACATACACTCCCTGTTAGATTGTTTTTGGAAGAAGTATCATAGTGATATGTCACTGTCTTTGTTTCTCTTGATGCATTCTAATGCTTACTCCTTTTATATTCCTTAGTTTCTAATTGCATTGCTTACAATATTGTTATATGTATATGTATTCAACATTATTCTTCTAATGAAGCTTCTGTACTGATAGACAACATTCTTGTTTGTGGCTTCTTAGGAGATCCTACATAAGGTCCATGTTATCACACCTTCGATAAGTATGCATACTATTATACTTCCTAAATTGAATACATTTACAATTGTTATTTTAGATGTTTTTAATCTCTTGCTATGCAGCACACGTCGTTGCATTCAAGAGGTAATTGCAGAGTGCAGATTCTGCTCCCCGTTTCGAGGTAACAGAATATGACAATAGCCTTCATTTGTCAAACATGAACCACTCGGTTCACTGTTTGATTCGGTTCCAGATTATTAGATCATTTCTATTTTTAATTCTAAAAAATTGTCTTCTACTATATGCCTTGTAATCCGGGAGACTGGTGTATATTATGACCTCTGCTAATGGAAACTAATGTTCCAAAGTTTTGTTATTATGGTAGTTCTCATAATCTTTATCATGACATCCTCAATATCTAATAGAAATGTTTTAAGAGAAGGGAAAAATAGGCGGACGTGGAATTCAGTTGCAGAAAAAACGCAGACATAGAATGTTATTAACATAATTGGATATATGATGTAGCTACTGATTCGGTGATTCATTTACACGATGAAAGCGTAAACATGGAATTAGAAATCTTTAGAAATGTAATTTTTTTAATTAAAAATTGTTCATGTAGTGATTCTGATGATATAAGAAATAGCCGAGGAAAAGAATGTTATTAACATAATTGAATATATGATGCTCCTTATTCTAATTTGTTGCTTAAATTAATACTTTAATACACTTAGCAGTCAAAAAAAGTTGAATTGGTTTATGACCTTTTAATGCTCGACTAGATGTAATTGGTTTTAGCAGAAATCTTTATAACTATGGCTGTACTGTATGATTTTTAAGTGTATTCGAACTTGAATGTTGTCTTGGTATTGCGGTCAAAATGTGACCTTGAGGCTCTTTTAGGTTAATTGTTACTCGTGTGTAGATCTATTATTTAACGAGTATTAGTTTATGAGTAAGCAAATTGTTACATGTTTATTCAGGTATCTTTCGTTAGCTCCGGTGCTAGTTCGTTAAAGTCTCAATCAAGCATATTTGGTGCTTCTGTTCCTGGGGATTCATTATCCTTACAGTCAAGAGGGCATAAGAATTGTAAACTACTATTCACTATTATAAGTGTCTACTGTAATATATGCTGTTTTGATTTCTATCCCCTGTAATTGTTACAGAAAATCTAGTTCTCGGAGTATCCAACCAATCCAAGTTACAGCCCCTGAACAGCCACCTACCATTCAGAGTAAGAAATGTACGTTGTTACCTAATGCATGGCAAAAAATTTGAGGATTTAGAACTTCTAAGTCTGCTCAATTTTTACAGAACTGGGAGGAAGACAAGATTCGGAATCAATAGTAAGTTAAGTTATGTATTGTGTTGTGTTTTATTTTAGTTTCTCTAATTGATTTATTTCTGATTTAACAAGGCAAATTTAAAATCCCTTGTCTGACACGACATTATTTGTCAGATCGTTTGTACGAAATGTGGACGTTTTGACCAAGTACTAACTGAAAGACCACATATGAAATGTTCATGGAATTCAAATTGAAAGATTTGAGAAATGAGAAAAAAGGAGAGGGAAAGAGGTTGCCTAATATGCAAAGTCAAATTTTACTTGTTTATTAATAAATTAGGTCATCTGCCTTACCCGTTACCAAAGATTGGGAATAGACAATAGTCGTTTTGTAATTATATATAGTTATCCTGTACCAATGTCCTTGCTAATCAAATGTTTATGTTGCTGAGATACAGACTACATCAGCATTACAACAGCAATAAAATAACACCTCTGGATATATTTGTAAATACACTAGTTAGTATTTATATGTGGTCCTGATAGGAGATTCAGTTAGTTAGTTACAACATATCATTCTCTCTTTCTTGAATTGAGAACACTGTAAATATCTTTTCAGTCATAAATGATTAGCTATGGTGTTCATACCAAATCTGCAGAATCTTATGCTTAATTACATCTGATAACATGGTATCAGAGCAGTACGTTTCAGTAATTTCATTCGTTTCTTCGTTTCCGCATCAAGTAAGATCGTTACATACTGTTCTTTGATCTGTTCTTCGTGATTCGTAATCATATCTTCGTAATTGATGTTATGATTTGTTTACATTCTATACAATAGCAGTAATCAGATTGTTAATCATAACGAGTTATGTAATCATTGAAGATTCGTAGCATAATCTGTATAAAATCTGTACGGAATTGCAGATTCATAGCAAAATTCGATCTCAAATTTCGCAATTCGATCTAAAATTTCTCCGAAACATTGTTATCTCTCCAGTCTCATTTCTGAATTTCATTTCTTGATCTAAACTTTACTCTAAATCAGCAATTGTTCTCATTACTTTTTCACAAACCTTGTTAATGGCGACTCAAGTCGAAAATCAGATAGAGTTAACACAAGATCCATCTAGTGTGTATTTCTTGCATCCTTCGGATAATACTGGTATGAAACTGGTTACTACACCTTTTAATGGAACTTCTTATGGAAATTGGAAGCGTTCTATGGTTATTGGATTAACAGCGAAAAATAAGATGTGTTTTGTTGATGGAACTCTTGCTAAGCCTGCAATTACTGATACTAGCTACAAGTTCTGGTCTCGCTGTAATAGCATGATCACAGGTTGGATTATTACAGCTTTGGATCCTCAGATTGCAGCAAGTATATTGTATGTTGATACTGCGAGAGCTATTTGGCTTGATCTTGAAGAACGTTTTGGTCAAGTATCATCAGCACAATTATATGCTTTAGAGCAGGAAGTCTTTCAGATTTCACAGGATACGTTTTCCATTTCTGAATATTATACTCAGTTAAAGAGGATTTGGGATGAGATTGATAATCTCAAACCATTACCTAAATGTGAATGTGCTCATTGCAATTGTAACATGACTCAGAAGGTTCTTAAATTGCAGCAGGATCAGAGGCTAATGATTTTTCTCATGAAAATGTCTAATGAATTTGCAAATGTGAGATCACATATTCTGATGATGGAAACACTTCCTACTCTACCACAGGTTTACAGAATGTTGATTTAGGAACAGAGGCATAAGGAGATTTCTAAACTGTCAGTTCAGGAGCCTGTGGCATTTGCTAGTCAGAACAATTTTAGGCAGTTCCCCAATTCTGGTTATCAAGGTTCTCAGAAATTTAACAGAGTCTATTCTGCTGGAAAATTTACCCCTGGAACTGGTTCACCAAGTTTCCAGCAGAGAAAGAACAACTACTTTTGTGACCATTGCAAAATTCCAGGCCATAGCAAAGAAAGGTGCTTCAAATTGAATGGTTATCCACCTGGTTTTAAACCTAATCAGCAGAGGAAATTTGCAGGTTGTGCCACAGTTGATGCAACTGATGAAATTCAGTCTGTCAAGGATTCTTCTGATAGTGGAATTGGATCACAGTCTTCTTCAAATAATATCTCTGTGGAGCAGTACAATCAGTTGATACAGCTTTTGTCTCAAAATAATATTTCTGAACATGACAACAACTCTTACTCTGGTAATATTTCTGAACATGACAACAACTCTTACTCTGGAAATGCACTTTTGGCAGGTACTTCTCTTTGTTTATTATCCTCAACTCATACCAATAGTTGGATAATTGACAGCGGTGCGTCTGATCATATCTGTTCTTCTATGAATCTCTTTCACACTGTCAAACAAATTGATGAGAATAGTTTTATCACTATCCCTGATGGCACTAAGATACAAGTCACTCATGTGGGCAACATAAAACTTAATAATCTCATAGAACTTACAGATGTTCTATATGCTCCTTCTTTCAAATTCAACTTAATTTTTGTGTCTAAGCTTGTTCGGAATACTACTTACATCATTTCGTTCACTTCTGATTCTTGTATGCTTCAGGAGCATTCAATGAGTCAACCCAAACTTCTTGGTAAATTCTTCCATGGACTATACTTTGTTGATGAGGGCTTTTTTTCTCATGCTGCTGATCATTCTCTCATCACAGCTAATAAAGCTTTGCCATACATTAGTCATACTTCTGTAGTTAATATTGCTGTTACTTCTAAACTAGATGAAGCCAAGTTGCTTCATCTTAGACTTGGCCATATGCCTTATTCGAAAATCAGTACAATTGTAAAACATTTTGATACAAGTGTTTTGTCTGATTGCATTTGTGCAATTTGTCCTTCTGCAAGACAACATCGTTTGTCTTTTACTGCAAGTGAAATAAAAACAACAAAAATTTTTGAACTTCTTCACGTTGACGTTTGGGGCCCTTATCATACTGTCACTCACAATGGTTGTAGATATTTTCTAACAATCGTTGATGATTATAGCCGTGCCACTTGGGTACATCTTATGAAATCCAAACTTGATTCTGTCTCCATTTTAGATATCTTTCTTAAGCATGTTTTTACTCAGTTCAATACACGTGTTAAGATCATTCGAACAGATAATGCGTTAGAGCTTTGTCAAGGCAGAATTTTAGAGATTTATCAGTCTTATGGCATACTACATTAAACAAGTTGTCCTGACACACCCCAACAGAATGGGGTGGTCGAACGAAAACATAAGCATTTAATGGAAACAGCTCGTGCACTTTTCTTTCAGTCTAATTTGCCATCGCGATATTGGGGAGATTGTGTGCAATGTGCTGCATTTTTTATCAACAGAATGCCTGTACGGAAATTAAATAATGTTACTCCTTATGAACTCCTGTTTGATAGTGCACCAGATTATTCTCTTTTGCGATGTTTTGGGTGTCTTTGTTTCGTTTCTACTTCTAAACAATCTCGAACCAAGCTAGAACCTCGGGCTCACCCTTGTGTTTTCCTTGGCTATCCAGCTGCAACAAAAGGATACAAAGTGTTAGATTTGGTCACTAATAGGATTCTTTATGCTTAATTACATCTGATAACATATGTATATTAATCTTTTAGTAAAAAACTTTTGCACTACTGGACTTCACCAGGAACCCTGCAGAGATACCATGTGGTGAATATGGGGCAGACTTTGTTTTTGAATCTTATGGGGTTTTCACAACAGTTGACAAGGCTTCAGAACACAAAAAGGTGGGTGCAATCTCTCTTGTTCTATAGCTATCTCTCTCACGCACACAAATGTCTCTCTCATCTCTCTCAAACTTTCTCTAGCACTTCAATTTGAGTATTTAATACGTTAATCTGCAGTGTGGTTTGAAGAAAGTTGTAATTTTTTTCTCCCTCAGCTGATGCTCCTATGTTTGTTGTGGGTGTTAGAGAAAACATACAAAGTGAACATGGATATCATATGCACTACCAGTTGCCTTGCTCCTCTTGCCAAGGTTGGTTTGTACTTTGTATAAATGCTACTGTATCTTGTACTGTTAGCCTGTGAACAAACTGTAAGTAACATGACTTTAATTGCTCAGTCACACAACCAAGTGATCTTCTTCGGAAGTATGACAGGGAAAAAAGACTAATATATAATAGTTGACATGAACAAATTCATATCATGGTTATGGCAACTGTGGACTCAGTAAATGTTTGATTACAAAACAATTTGTGCAGGTGGTTCACGAAGAGTTTGGCATTCTGGCGAGGTTGATGAATAATTGACTACTGTGCAAGTGATTTTGTTGGTGGCAACTCAAGGTCCCTCCCTCCCTCACCCAAATCACATTTAATAAAAAGGGTGAAATAAGCTATACTTCATGGCCACTGGCCAGTTTGGTCTTTTTGTACCATTGTTTTCCCTTGGTAACTCTAAAGATTTTACATGCAGTGGTGTTGTTGTATCATATCATGCAAGAGTTCAGGGGATCAGTCATTTGTATCTATCTGTGTTCCTAGAATATCCTTCCATTTGAAGCAGATGAAAAATGGGTTCTGTTTGGAATTTTGTGAATAAAAGCTCTCTACACTGATATGTAGATGTAGGTCTGTTTACAAACGTAGACAATTGGTCAGTCTTTACTCTTTGGTAGTTTCTGGTAAATTAGGATTGGCATAGTTGCTAGAGTAATTCTTTTACAATATGTTTTATTATCTCGCAGGTCAAGTAAATTTGACGCTCAAGATGGGATGGGGTTGAGTGGGTCCTTTATAAAAGCTTGTATCGTGGTACGACAATGAGTGTGGCTTCAGGTACAGTTTTACTTTCAAATTGAAGCGAGTGCTTGTAACAATACCCAGCTAATCTTTCTTTCAGCAATGGAGTGTTGGACCTGATCGAACGTGGCATTGGTAGCAGCCGGGAAGCAGCCGGTGCTTCAATTTTTGCTCTATCATAACTACTAACTAGTTTGTCTAACATAGAAATCAAAAATACAGTGGTCATTTTTTGCTGTTGAGTTGACCTTTGTTATCCTTTATAAGATCTGACCCAAGAGGTAACTTTTAGTTGAACTGTATCAGTATCAATGTTATATTAATGGTATGATTGTGTTAACTGTAGCCTTCAGATGTTTTTCATAATAATAACCATGTTGGAATATTTGCATGGTCCAATCAGTTTATTTTTTTTGGGTTTATTGTCATTCATGATTGTACTAATTCTATACTCCCTGTTCATTTCTATACACTTTCCTTTTTGGATGTCCCATTCAATTCTATACGTTTCAAAACTTACCAAAAATAGTAAAAGTTTTATAATATAAAAATTTACACTCATTAACATCCACTATTTTTTTCCACTACACTAACTTTATATGTTAAATATTAATTTATCCTATCACTTTACCCATTTTTCTTACCTTTTCTTACAACATACCACTTTTTCTTAACCTTCGTGTCCAAAAACTTTTTTTAACCTCCGTGCCAAAACGAAACGTATACTTCTTAACGGGATGGAGGGAGTAGTAATTAAATGTTTCCAACAGTGCGCTCTAATTTAACGGATCATTTAGACTTGTCAATTGTCATCTATGCCTTCCAAATGTTTTAGTATGGAGGGGCAGGTTGGTGACTGGCACAGGTGTAGTAAATTATGTAGAAACAGTAAAAGAGAACTTGTGTTGAAATGGTAGTTGTAATTAGAGCCTGCCAAACGGGCGGTTTGGCTCGACACGAGCGTAGTTCGGCTCGCCTAATATTCGCATTACTCGTCTCGTCACGGTCCGATTCGTTATTCGGCACTATTCGGATATGCACACGAGCTCTGTATTTTGAGAAACCGGAACCGGCCCGTAACCACTCGCCAGAGCTGTAGACGAATAAACAACAGAAAAAATGAATAAAAAACGAATTAACCAGCCCGTTATTCGCGAGGCCCGCCAGCTCGCGGTTATTCGCGAGTCATCTATTGACTTGTCCTCTTTGTGAACCAGAATATTAGCAATAGTTAGCTTCTGACTTTCTGACTTTGTGAATTAAGAATTCAAAACTTCATTACTTTATGTCACACTATTTGCTTCTAACTAAAAATCAATCAGATAATGAATTTGTTATAGTTTATATTTTATTTAAATTATAAATACGGTTTGTTCCGTTTTGTTAGAGAAGAGTTCTATATAATTAATTTTAACATTTTTTTAATTAATAAAATTTATAGAGGTACCGTCCTCTTTTTCCTTATTTTAATACATATTATATTTTAATACATATTAGTTTTCCAAAATCGAAAAAATATTTTAACAGAAAAAATTAAGATCAGAAAAAAAAAGAAAAGTAAAAACAAAACATACATTATATACAATTTGCGTACATGTGTATAAAAAAGGAAAAAAATAAAAAAAACAAAGTAATAAATATAAGGAGAAAAACGTGTAAACAATAAACAAGTAAAACAAGTAGTGTGATTTATGAACTATGTGAAGTGCAAGTGCTAAACAACATGATGGAACCGATTTATTCGTTAGTTATTCGCCTAACCGCCTAAACCGTGTAACTCGGATAAACCGCGTGCCGTTCACGGTTGATTGCTTTTCAGGACCGGCTCGGCACGGCCCGGACCGTAAATTTATACGGGCTGTTCACGAATTCTATTCAACATTAACCGGCCTGTTAATTATTCGGCCCGACACGCACGGCCCGCTCGTGTGGCCAGCTCTAGCTGTAATGCACGTACGTATCAACATTTCACTTAATAAGCGATGAATAAGCTCAATTCACCCTGCTTGTCACCAAGAAAGGGCCGGTGCAGTGGTTACGCTCTTATATTCTCTTGCAGGAGGTTATGAGTTTAACTCCCGGTGTAATTAATTAGCAAAAGAAAAAAAAAGTTAACCCTGCTTTTAAACACCATAAATTGACCTAAAGCGTTTTCACAATCATGCCATCAAGAAAACAATGATAACTAGTTCAACGGAAAGTTGTTGGACAAATTGTATCAAGCTCCAGCCTTTTGTTAATAATCTTACAAAGGATAACAACAAAGTTCAACTCCACAGCAAAAATGACCTATATTTCTGATTTCTATGTTTGACAAACTAGTTATTAATTGAGCGAAAATTGTAGCATCGGCTGCTTCCCATCAAATTTAGTACGTAGCTGCTACTAATGCCATGTGTTCGATCAGGTCCAGCACTCGGTTGCTGAAAGAAAGATTCGCAAGATATTGGCACAGGCACTCACATCGAAGAGAGATAACAGAGTAAACGGATTTGAAAGTTAGATGTAGGATATTAACTGTACCTGTAGCCCCACTCATTGTCGTACCACGATACAAGCTTCATGAACGATGCACTCAACCCCATTCCAGCTTGTGCATCAAATATACTTGACCTGGGAGATGGCAAAGATAACATATATTGAAGGAATTACCCTAGCAGATATGACTAGTTGTCCAAATTTATTAGAAGATTGACCAACTGTCTAGGTTCAAGACCAAAGCTACATTTCAAAATATAGAGCTTTTAAATTGCATAAATCCGACCAGAACCCATCTCTAGTTTTTAAATTGCTTCATAAGCTTCAATTTTAGGACTATAGATATACACAAATGACCGAACCCCTGAACTCTTGCATGACTTGGTACAACATTATTGCATGCAACATCTTTAAAATTACCAAGGGAAAAACAATGGTAAGGAAGACCATGCTGGCCATTAAGTATAGCCTATTTTTGCCCATTCACATAATCTCATAACAGAATATCGGGTAATAATTTAGTCGGCGCCTCCATTTCCACGATAATTTTTAAATCATTATGTAAATGTGTGTGTGTGTGTGTGTGAGTGAGAGAGAGAGAGAGAGAGAGAGACCTTGAGTCGCCAACAAAATCACTTGAGACAACATCGTCATCAGTGTACCCAAGAATCCCATGAAGTGGTCCCTCAGATGCGTACCTTCAAGCCAAATTACAATTGTAAATATAAAAAAGAGTGCCACAAATACAATGAGCATACATGAAGGATGTAACAGGAAAAGCAGAAAAAAGAAGACAGTACTTTATGGCAGCTTTTACATCTTCGTATGAAGCACTCTTCTCAAGTCAACAAGTCAAATCAACAACAGAAACATTGGGTGTTGGAACGCGGAAAGCCATTCCAGTGAGTTTGCCATTGAGTTCTGGCAGCACTTTTCCAACAGCCTACAAATCCGATATTAAGCAGAATCATGCACAAGGTCTTGACAGTATCAATATGAATATAACTCCAGCTCATACCTTTGCAGCACCAGTAGAACTAGGGATAATATTTTGCCCAGCACCACGTCCCCCGCGCCAATCTTTCATGGAAGGGCCATCAACTGTCTTTTGCGTAGCTGAAAATTCAATATGAAAATTTAAAATTACGAAAATGCAAACAGAAGTGCAAAATGCATTTTTTTTTGTGTGAGAAATACCTGTTGTTGCATGGACAGTAGTCATCAACCCCTCCAGAATGCCAAACTCCTCGTGAACCACCTGCACAAATTTTTTTGTTATAAACATATAAAAACTCCGTTCATTGTCAATTATTTTATTCTAGTTTTTTTCTCTATTATATTTTCGAAGAAGATCACTTGGTATTGAGGCTGTGAGCAATTAAAGTCATGTTATAGTTTGGATAAGCACATTTCACAACCTAATAGTACAAGAAACAAGTAGTGTTTATACGAACCAACCTTGGCAAGAGGAGCAAGACAATTGGTAGTGCAGCTCGCGTTAGATACGATATCCATGTTTGGATTGTATGTTTTCTCATTAACACCGACAACAAACATAGGAGCATCAGCTGAGGGAGCAGAAATTACAACTTTCTTCGCACCACCCTGCAGATAAATGTTGCAAATACGCACATTAAAGTTCTAAACACAGTTCAAAAGAGAGGGAAAGAGATGAAAGAAAGACATTAAGAGCGATAGATAGAGAGAAATGGTACCCACCTTTTTGTGTTCTGAAGCCTTTTCAATCGTTGTGAAAACCCCAGAAGATTCAACAACAAAGTCTGCCCCATATTCACCCCACGGGATCTCTGCAGGGTTCCTGGTAAAGTTCAGTAGCACATTTCAGTTTTATAATAAAATAAATTAAATACATAAACTTTTGACAAGCAGGAACATTGGTACAGGACAACTATTTATAATTGCGAAATGAAAAGCTGTACTACCTGTTGCTAGTAACTTTAATCTTCTTTCCATTTATTTCTAAAGTGGTTGCATCCAATACTTTAATGGATCCAGTGTATACACCATGAGTAGAATCATATTTAAACATGTATGCCTGTATTGTGAATAATAAAATCCATATGAGCTCTTTAGAATAAGCTAATTGCAATCATCTTCATAAGTTTGACAATAACAGAAAAGTTAGCATTTAAAATTTAGGGGTCGTTTGGTTCGCTAGGTGGTATCGGGTTGAAATCAGGAATCGGGTTAAGATGATATGAGTTTGGAACTTGATACATAAACTTTTGATAAAATAAATCAAGAATCAAAAGACACTTTATTATTTTTTGTTAATTTTATTTTAATATTAAAAACCAAAATTAAACAGGGATCACTTAATTTAATCATAATTATTAATAGAGTTTTTTTGAAAAATAGCTTAGGCTAAAAACATTTTTACAAAAATACTATAATTTTTTTAAAAATTTGCAAAAATACTATTTTTTTGCAAAAATACTATTTTCCAATATTTTTTTGTGAAAATGCGATTTTATGCACCTCCATTTAACCTCATCTAACCTCAAATGCAACAAAAAAACTCGATTCAACTAGTTACATGTGTGCCTGATTTTCGTTGATTCCATATTTTTGCAAAAAAAAATCAGAAGATGATAAAATCGCAAAAAAACAAGGAAAAAATAATATTTTTGGTAATTTCTCTTATTAAAATATGAGATTATATATTTTACCTAATATCTAAGAAAATAAAATATACATTCACAATTTTTATTCATCAATATTGAAATTTGAGCTAAAAAAAGTATTACACTTTAGTTCATACCCACCTCTTAGCATGGGTTTCTAAACCCTATACCTCATGGGTTTGAGGAATGAGTTTTAAAATAAATAAATTCCAACCAAACACGTATGAGTTTTATCCATTCCAACCTCATACCTCATACCCAATATTGTTGAACCAAATAACCCCTTAATTGGTCTATATTTATATTCAGAATGATAAGAGCTAGATTACTGAGTACTGACCAATGCCATAATTGCCATTGTGGGTGAAAGTATAGGAAAACCTCATAACAAAAAAAAGGAAAAAGAAAAATAAAAAATAAAAAACAAAATATATGAATATGTCCAAAAAACCTTTCCAGCGTTATCGTGCAGAAAAAATAACATTAATAATTCATAACAGCTACAGGTCATTACCATGTACTTGGCGTCCACAAATGGATCATTAACAGCTACAACATCAATATCATCTCTAAAAGTCGCTACTCTTAACACCAGCCTCCCAATTCTTCCAAAACCTGCAACATGACCATGTTATTACTTGAAATATAGTTGTATACTGTGATATCTTTTCAAAGTGTAACATGTGTTACTTTGGACTTGGGTACAGAGTTTAAAATGAAGGACACGACCGTTTGGTGTTTCCTTATAAAAATCGGTAACAAGGACTCGGGCCTATCTCTAAAAAACGGGCAAGGGAGATGACGTGATTTATTAATAAACATTTTGTATATTAATCAGCTGAAATTAAACAGAATTTATCAATAAAACTTTGTATATTAATCTCATTTCTTCTCTCAATTTTTTTACTTTGCTTCCTATATCCATCTCAGATGTGGTCTTTCAGTTGGTCCATGGTCAAAGTGTCTGCATTTTAGTCAAATGATCCAACACGGAAGGTAGTGTCTGACAAGAGATCCAAAAAGATTCTTGTTAAATCAGAAATAACAAATTGAAGAAACTAACATAAAACACAACACACCAAACAACTTTACATACCATTGATTCTGATTCTTGTCTTCCCGCCAGTTTTCGACCCTAAGAAAGAAAACAAAGTAATATTAGAATTTTAAATCCTCAATTTTCCAGCCATGCTTAGGTTTCAAACTATCTATCTTACTCTGAATGGTAGGTGGCAGTTCAGTAGCCGTAGCTTGAATTGGCTGGACACTCCGAGAACTAGATTTTCTGTAACAATTACAGGGTATAGAATAAACAGCATCAATTACAGTAAATGATCTTATAGCTATCACAGTAAATAGCAGTTTAGGATTGTTACAAATCTCTTAACTGTAAGATCAATGAATCCCCGGGAACAGAAGCACCAAATAGGCTTGACCGAGACTTTGACGAATCATGACAGAAGCTAACCGAAGACACCTGAACAAATTAATAACAACCTGCTTACTCATATATCGAACATTTCATTTAATATATCTACTGAAAGGTAACAATTAACCAAACAAACCTAAATTCCAAATTCTGACAACACAACATTCAAGTTCAAATCCGTTAAATCCTCATAAAAAGTACACTCGTTACAAGATTTGAACTTAAATCAGTCAATCCTCAGCATTACAAGATTCTTAAATCAGTCAATCCTCAGCATTACAAGGTCTTAAACCACTTCAATATTTTCGACTGCTAAAACTATTTAAAAATTGTTTAAACATCAAATTAGAACTATTCACAGCATCTATAAAATTATGTTGATAACAACTATTTCTTAGATATTTCTCGGGTTAGGTATCAATTTATAACTAGCAAAATATCAAATTTACCACCGATTAATTCGGAGTCTCAAATTGGCCACTTGAAATTGTCGTGGTAAATTTGAAATTTTGCTAATTATACAGTTGTCAACCCAATATTTCTTTTATTATCAAAATCACTGCAGCAAAAATGAAAATAAAATTTTAATTTATTTACATTTCATTTCGTAACATAACATAACAAATGCAACTGTACAAAATTTACAAAAAATAATATTGAATAAATAAAATCGAATTTTAAAAAACTGCAAAAAATAATGAAATAAAAAAAGGATAAAATGAGGGTAGGTGGGAGAGTGAATGGACCTTGGAGGGGTAGAGATTAGCCCTGGTGGCGCCGGGGAGGATGGCCGTGGATCGTAGAATTGAATTGGTGGCCATTGTTAGAGAGAGAGATAGAAGAGAGAGGGAGAGAGATATAGAGAGAGAGAGAGGAGGGAGAGAGAGAGAGAATGAGAGAGGGAGAGAGGAGAGGGAGAGAGGAGAGAGACTAAATGAGGATTCAGGAGAGAGAGATGAGAGAGAGAGAGGGTTTTAAAAAGGGGAGAAGAGTGGCTTTTGAGGGTTTATATAAGGGCGCGGCTACGGCTGCGGAGGATTTTAAGAGCCAGCTAACTCTTGCCTCTTTCGTAAACTACAGTTTTATAGAAGCGCTACACTTGCACGTGAAACATTGACCAAAACTATATTAATTTTTGAGTGGGTGGAAAATCAAAATTGGGTTTATATGTTTTCTACTTCAATCGGTTGGTGCATGTCACAGCGGCACGGGCATGCCATGACGTCATTTAGCTAGACATGCCTTTTCATGATTCGGCATGCTTTTTTACTAATTTTTTTATTTTTTAATAATTATTTTAATATTAGAAATATCCATAAATAACAAATATAATTTTAAAATATTACATCTATACTATACTATAATAACCGGAATGAAGTATAATTTGGTATGCCTTTTTTTGGTTGGTTTGGTTATCCCCATTTATGACCGTCAGATCTTTTTTATTAAGTGATAAGAATCGTTCGATTCAATACTAAAAGAATATACACAACTCAAACTCCCATGTTCGAACCCCGCCAACGACAAATATTTATATTATTATTTATACAATACTAAACTCCCAAGTTCGAACCCAACGAACAACAAACATTATATTATTATTTATACACTACCCAAGATTCAGGTTCGAATCCTGCCAACAACAAATATTTATATTATTATTTATAAATATACTATAAGGTAATGATCCATTTTTTTTATTATAATTTTAAATAATATAAAAATATTAATGAGACCCGTGCATCGCACGGGTTGTAAAGTTAGTATATTTTAATATTTAAAAAGTTACTAATTTAAATGAGTATTATGATGGTATTTGGTTGTTACTGTCAACTAACTTTAATTTTATATTCAAATTCACTGTATATTTGTATACTAATTATTTATTAAATTTTATTATATTTAATTGATAAATGACATGCCATTTGGGCATGTCTTTTTGCAAAAAGAGTCTTGTGACAAGTACCCTATTCTACTTACATAATTGGAAATTCAAAAATATTTTTTATTTCATAATTTATAATAAAAAGTATGGATAAATAAAATTTAAAATTAACAATTTGACCAAGTAATTTTGTATTTTCCCGAGAAAAGAAAGAAGTTAACTAGAATTTCAATAAGATGTCAATTACGGAATCTCACTATTATTTTTTTTTGGCGTAAAAATAGAAATTTCACTAAATTTTTAACTTATTGACCAATACATGAGTTGGGTCATCGATCAATATATGAGAAAAATTCATGTGAATATATCAGATATCGAACTAAAATGTCTCGGTAGATGATGAGTTAACCGATACATGAGACATCGACTAATAATGAGAAAATTCGTGATATAAAACTAAAATATCTCTTTAAATCATGAGTTATCTTATTCGGGAATCGTTTTATAAATTATAACATATTATCATTATTATTCTTATTGCTAATTAAATTTAACGTAATAATACAAATAATTCTCAAGAAATGTTTCTATTATTTTTTAAACAAAAAATTGATTTTGGGAAGGGGAAGCTGCTATATGTAGCCTCTTTGCTAGACACGCGACAAAATAAAAACTACATTTTTGTCTTGGGCCAGAGCATTTTATAATTTGTGGGCCTTGTGATTTTAATTATGGGCCTTATCTGTGGCTGAATCTACTGAAATGTTAATGGTTGATTAATGGACGGAAAGTTATGGCCCATTTATTTTGTTCATTATGGAGTGTTTCCCCATTACAGCCCCAAAAATTAGTACTTTAAAATAATGCTATGTTTGGTATTATCGTTAAAAAGTTGCGCTTTAAGAAAAAATGTTGATTTAAAAAATGTTGGTGAAATAATAAGATTATTTTTTGATAATATTTTTGATATGCATTTGTTTTGATGTAAAAAATTATAATAATATTTTGGATGAGATGTGATGATCAAATAAGCCAATTGCTTCCCGCAAAAATCGAAAAACAGTTTTTTTTTCAAAAATAAGGGGTGACATACTTTCTCTAACAACAGTTTTTTGATCAAAAAAATTGCAACTATTTTTTCTTTGAAAAAAACTGTTATAATTGTCTGCAACACCAATACCAAACAAAACCTAATACATTTTTTTTATACTTTAAAAATTAAATCGACTTTGTTATATTTCATTGACATCAAAGTATAATTTACACGGGAAATAATAACTATCCAAATAATTTTTCAATTTTTTAAAATAATATGAAATCGATCACATCTTATTATTTTTTATATGTAATACCACGGCATTTGCATCATTTGTGAAAAGTTTGAAAAGTACACGCTCATTGTATCATAAGTCATATCACATCATACACATCAACAATTTGCAAAAATAGGCACAAACAAAGGACAAGACCAATAAATGAATTCAAATAACTAGAATAGGCAAGTTTTACATTTTTTTCAATTTTAAGAAAAATAAGAGAAATTAAATGACAGTTTCATTTCTTCTGTTTATATGACAGCTTTCGTCAAATCATTGTTCTATTAATCTCTATATTCCCAATCATTAACAGTATAGCCAATATTATAATTCTGTTTGAACAACATGGCACGTATTGATGAACCCCTAGAGGAGATGTATGCGAATTTGGTCATCGAGGATGAGGAGATGGACGAAATAGTGATTGCAATAATACGATAACTGAACAAAAAACAACGTTTATGTTGATGGGAAAATTTTTGACGGAGGAAAACTATAAACTTTCAAGCTATGACGAATCTAATGGAGTCATTATGGCGGCCACGAGAAGGAATGGAAGTCTACAGTACGGGGGATTTGAAGTATTTGTTTGTATTTTACCACAAGATGGATGTGCAAAATGTAATGGAAGGTGGCCCATGGTCGTTTGAGCAGGCGATGCTTGTGCTTCATCAAGTGGAGATGGGGGATGATCCAGCTACAGTTAAGGTTACAGAATATGGAAATGTGGGTGCAATATAGGATTTACCTAGGGGTTATGTTTCAGAAAGTATTTTGAAAAGTGTTGGTGCATCTTTGGGAACGTATATTAAATCAGGGCCAGGAAAGTTTGATGGAGGGTGGACACCATATGTACGTATTCGAGTTGCACTGAATGTTGATAAACCATTAAAGAGAAGTACGAAGATAAAGAGAGAAGGAAATAGTTGGAGTTGGATTAATTTTAAGTATGAAAATTGGGTACGTTTTGTTTCGTATGTGGCATTATTGGCCCTTCTGATAGAGATTGTATTGTGGTTTACGTGAATCTTGAGAAAGTGGTAGAGAAATGTATGGAGTATGGCAACGTGCATCTTCAAAAAGAGGACAACGTAATCCTGGATCGAATGGCTTCGAAATAGTGGTTGTAAGGAAGGAGGATTGAGGTGCAAAGCAATAGCAAGGTTACTCATCGGGAAATCATGGTGGCAACCCGGGTGATGCGAGATTCATGGAGGTAGATGGTAAGATTTGCGAGATTGGTGGAGATGCTGGTGGAATTCTGGTTAGGCAGCGGGATTTGAGGGAACAGAAAACAGGAAGAGTTTGAATTTGAATGACAAATAAACAAATGAGGATATGAGAGAGGAGTATAACGAGTTTCCTTCCGATAATGTAGTGATGGATATGAAAAGAAAGTGGGTTGACAATACGGAGAGTGAGGCCTAAAGATGAGCTGTATAATATGCAGATAAGTGGAAATGAACAGAATGTTGGGCCAAAAAACTTGATACCCGCCAAAGATTATGAGTATCCTTTCGTGGAACTGTCGTGGGCTGGCCAACCCACGGATAGTCAGACTTCTGTTGGATATGATCAACAGTATAGGCCCAGTCTCAATTTCTTGAGTGAGACTCTAGTTAAACATGATACGGTGCAAAAGGTACTAACCAATCAGGATTTGGGATGGAGGTTATGCATTGATGTTCAAGTTCATTCAGGAGGGACTTGCTTTGTTATGGAGGACGATTTATGTAGCAGTTCATATTACAAATAGTTGTAGGAATTTTATAGATTTTGAAGTAAGTAATGAGCAGCTAGGGAGATGGCGATATACTAGATACTATGGTTTTCCAGAGAGGGCGAGAAGAATGGAGGCTTGGAATATGCTTAGGGAATTATCTATAGCTTCAGAATTACCGTGGTGTATCCTGGGCGACTTTAATGATATTGTTTCGTTGGAAGAAAAGAGGGGAGGAAAACAGCAACCAAGAAGGTTAATGGAAGGCTTTTGGGATGCGATAATGGATTCTGGGTTGCATGATTTGGGTTTTACTGGAGATATATTTACTTGGGAGAGATCTAGAGGGACGGATAAATGGGTTCAGGAGATATTGGATCGTGGGATGGCAACACAACAATGGGGGAATATGTTCTCGTTAGCAGATGTTACAGTCTTAGAGGTAACAACTTCTGACCACCTACCGTTAATGTTGCAGTTGCATAGAAAATATTTGAAAAAAGACGACGCAAATTTAAATTTGAAAATATATGGATTGGAGAGAGAGAATGTAGAAATATAGTGTATGAGTGCTGGAGGCAGGATGGTGAACGAGATTTGATGGAGAAAATTATGAGTTACTCGTTGAAACTGGAGGAATGGGGCGGGGGCTTGATTCGTGAGATGAAGGTTCAGATAGGCAAGTATAGAAAAGAAATACAGCGTTACGATCTAGGAAAGATACATTTGGAATCCAAAAGTATGATGCAGCACGGTGGCAGTTCATGAGATTGTTAGAGAAGCAAGAAATTTTTTGGCGTCAAAGAGCCAAACATTTTGGTTAAGGGAAGGTGATATAAATGGTAGTTTTTTCCATAAGTATGCAACCACTCGAAAAGAGCATAACAAAATCAAGAAACTGAAGGATAAACATGGGGAGTGGAAAGAATAGAACGCTGAAATTCAAGAGGTTATTACTGAGTATTTTACAGAGTTATTCAGTAGTGTTAAAGATAGCATGAGATTATCTCCAAGGATTAAATTCCCGGTAATCTCAGATATACAAAAGGAGATACTGGTTAGACCTGTCGCAGATGAAGAGGTTAAAGCGGCTGGTTTTGCTATGCATTCAGATAAATCACCTGGTACTGATGTCTTAAATCCGGGTTTTTATTAGACTTATTGGGAGATAGTAGGCCAGGATGTTATTAAGTTCTGCAGGGAATTTTTTCAGAATGGAGAGCTACAGAGTGGTTTAAACCGTACAATGGTGTGTCTAATTCCTAAGGTAAAACATCCAAAAAAGGTGGCTGATCTGAGACCAATCTCATTGTGTAATGTGCTGATGAGAATCCTCTTTAAAGTAATGGCGAATAGGTTAACACCAACTCTAAATGTAATTATTTCTGAGAAGCAGAGTGCATTTATTGAGGGACGACTCTTAACTCATAATGTGTTGATAGCTTACGAGGTGAACCACTACATCCGGAGGAAAACATAAGGTAAATTGGGTGTTGCTGGGTTGAATGTGGACATTTTTAAAGCGTATGATAGATCGGAATGGTCTTTTATTGAAGAGATGCTTCAGCGTTTTGAATTTCCTACATTGTGGGTTGACAGAGTAATGAATTGTGTGAAATCGGTCTCGTATAGTTTTCTAAGGGATGGTGATGTGTTTGGTGAAATAATTCCCCAAAGAGGAGTACGGCAGGGAGATCCGATATCGCCATTTATGTATATCATTTGTGCAGAAGGGTTGAGTGGTATGATTAGGGTACATGAGGAATGTGGTTTATTGCACGGACGTAAGATTGCGAACAAAGCACCAAGTATCTCTCATCTTCTATTTGCATATGATTGTTACTTTTTTCTAAAAGCCAAAAAATCGGAAGCTATAACCTTAAAAAGTGCACTGCAGAGGTATGAAGTTCTATCAGGTCAAATTATCAATTATGAGAAATCAGAGGTGGTGTTCAGTCCAAATACAAATGAAGAGGATAGGATGGAGGTTTGTGAAAGTTTAGGGGTAAGACAAGTTCAAAAACCTGGAAAGTACCTCGGAATGCCTATGAATGTGGGGAGTAGTAAAACAGAGGTGTTTGGTTTTCTTGTAAATCGAGTGCAACAAAGGTTAAAAGGATGGTATGAAATGATGTATCTCGAGCTGGGAAGATAACTTTATTGTCTTCAGCAGCTCAAACAATACCAAGTTTTTGGATGAATCTGTTCTTGATCCCAGTAGTAACTATATGTGAAGAGGTTGGAATGGAGAATGGAAATGAATGCCTCTAGGGGGGGAGTGGAGGTGGTAGTAAGGGCAAATCCAAGAAGTGGCCATACTTTTTGGCCTAAATTTGGA